>NW_012042720.1:0-515 GCF_000956235.1 Wasmannia auropunctata
TTGAAGCCAGGATCTACTGATTATGAGTTGATCGCTCTTATATAGAGCCACACATTATAAATAATGATATAGTAATAATAATATATTTTTTAAGATTTTATTTTGTGGCAATCAGTACCCGCAGAGTACAAATTTTAAAATTTTTCACAATTTATGAAATTTTAATTATCATCACTTCCTTATTCGTTATATTCTTTTAATATTTTATCGATTTTTAAGATATAATTTTCAAAAAATAATAATATATTTAATATACAATATGTACAGTAAATTCTATAATTGATTAATAAATATAACTTTCTGTGCAAAAATGATTAGAAAAATACATAGATGAGGAATATTACATTCTTGTGATTTATGTTAAGCTTGATTCAGATTAAAGATTGAGATTGGATTGGGATTTAATTAATTAGGAAAAAGAAAACCAATCTCAAATTTAGTGAACTTATAATAATAAGTAATTTTATGCAACATAAAATTTTTATGCAATATCGTATAATATAAAAAAATTAAAA
>NW_012042721.1:0-351 GCF_000956235.1 Wasmannia auropunctata
CTGCCTCACCTCGCCAGCCGCAGTAATTAAAACAGGACGTGACGACAAAATCTATGACGTCATATGCATGCGAAAGCACTCTGAAAGTTTTACTGCGACGTATATCGGAACAGCATTTGCAGTGCTGCCAGTACAACAAGTGAATATCGGAACGCACCCGTAGATGGCCCTTTAGGGTGCGTTCCCACTGAGCGCGTCACGCGTCGCGTCGTCTGTCGCGTCACGATTAATCGACCAAAATATCCCATTTTATAGCATTTTCGATTTGTTGACTCGATCCAACTCCGAGTCGATGATCTGTTTTTTTTTAGTTATAAAAGAATAGTTAAAGGTCCATCTACAATGGGAGCA
>NW_012042722.1:0-532 GCF_000956235.1 Wasmannia auropunctata
ATTTAACTTTGATCTAAAACTATTTTTTTCTATCTCTCATAGTTTCGACGATATTCACGTCGGAAGAAAAAAACTGATTTTTTTTAAGGGATGGTTTCATCCCTTTAAAACGGAATTGAGCACCAACGAAAAATAGTTTCATGCTACGGATAAACTGCTCTACTTTTACACCAAGAGTCAGATTTTTCTGAATTTTCGGGTTCGCAAACTTCCCTTGTTAGAACTTGTACTGTTTGATTATTAATCTGTAAAAGAAACATAGATTCATATTTATGAAAACATCGAGATTAGTAATTGCATTTTTATCTGTTCGTGCTTTTTCCGCATCCTCACTACTTAAATGAAAATTTTGTAATTGTTATTTATTTCTGCGTCTATAAGCGTGAGTTTTCTTATGGACGTCGCCATGTTTTTACTGCAACTGCCTCACCTCGCCAGCCGCAGTAATTGAAGCAGGACGTGACGACAAAATCTATGACGTCATATGCATGCGAAAGCACTCTGAAAGTTTACTGCGACGTATATCGGAACA
>NW_012042723.1:0-475 GCF_000956235.1 Wasmannia auropunctata
AAATATTTTTCCTTTCATTGTTATCCCTTGTTAAATGCAAAAAATGCGAGACAGGATGTGCTATATAGAAGAATTGCTGGGTGCTCGCAGCGTAAGCGAGTACGGATATGGTGTGCGCATAGAGGCGTTTGTAATTATTTCTCGAAAATGATACTTTGGAAAATAACTTCATCACACATGGTTGAATTCGTATTAAAATAACCTTTAATTTGGTCACAAAAAAAATTTAAAAATTCAAAACAAAAAGTGAAATAGTGGGGGAAGCATTAAAAAAAATAAAAAAAAAATTTTTTTGTTACTACTATCATAAAGTTCACTTCATGCCATTTAACTTTGATCTAAAACATTTTTTTCTATCTCTCATAGTTTCGACGATATTCACGTCGGAAGAAAAAAACTGATTTTTTTCAAGGGATGGTTTCATCCCTTTAAAACGGAATTGAGCACCAACGAAAAATAGTTTCATGCTACGGAA
>NW_012042724.1:0-404 GCF_000956235.1 Wasmannia auropunctata
TAATATTATTGTCTTTTAGAGTAACTATAGTACATATAATAACAGTACGTATAATATCGCTAGCCCGGAGCAATAGAATCATATCTCGAAAAATGTCATTTTTCAGGAGAGCTTTTCAAAGATTGGCAAAAATACCCACAAGTAGAAATGGCATTTTTGGCGAAAAATGGTATTTTTAAGATATGCCTCTATTGTTCCGGACTAGCGATATATTAAAGTGATATTAATAAAATTACAAATAATGTAAATATAATATTTATGGTTTAAATTAATCAGTTTGGTGAATCATGGTGTAAGCAATCTTTTTGCATACAACATTATTTTCATGATCATCATATTTGTGGTCAAATATTTTTCCTTTCATTGTTATCCCTTGTTAAATGCAAAAAATGCGAGCAGAACTG
>NW_012042725.1:0-404 GCF_000956235.1 Wasmannia auropunctata
CAGAAAGAAAAAGAGGTGAAAAATAGGAAAAAATAAATCTTTACTATTCACATTATTTAATTATACATAATATGAACTGAATACATCTTTACAACTTATAGTATAAATAAAACAGTAAAACAACAAAATTGTGTTAATAATATGTTTTTTGTTAATATTATTGTCTTTTAGAGTAACTATAATACATATAATAACAGTATGTATAATATCGCTAGTCCGGAGCAATAGAGTCATATCTCAAAAAATGTCATTTTTCAGGAGAGCTTTTCAAAGATTGGCAAAAATACCCACAAGTAGAAATGGCATTTTTGGCGAAAAATGGTATTTTTAAGATATGCCTCTATTGTTCCGGACTAGCGATATATTAAAGTGATATTAATAAAATTACAAATAATGTAAATATT
>NW_012042726.1:0-522 GCF_000956235.1 Wasmannia auropunctata
TTCGATTTTGATAATTACATATTTGCAGATTTACATTAGAAACTTAAATAGATAAAATTGTTATCACAAAAATGTCTTTAACAATATACTGTATATTATCTAAAATGACGACTTACATTATCGAATTAATTTTACTTATAAAAATATTCGGATATGGCATTAATCGATACACTGGATTTAATTATTTACCGTTGATTTTCTGTGAGAAATATCAAATTAGGTTACACAAGATCTGATCAAATAAATCAGCTGATAAAATTTACCATTTGCTGATATGATAAAACTAATCACATTTAAGGATTTTAAAATAGTCTGTTTGGAAAATTTAAACAATATTGGATATTTACATCTTTATTGGGTATACAAGATATCCCGGAACTACCATATCACCTGCTAATATAATAGATTCTTGAAATTATTTATAGAAAATTATTTATCAAATTCATATAATATAAATATTAAAACGTTGGGATTATATTTTTAATTTTGACATGTGCACAGCCAGTTAATTAAATAAATAAG
>NW_012042727.1:0-618 GCF_000956235.1 Wasmannia auropunctata
CTTACACTAGGAGCCTCGTCATCGACGCTGTTTTGCACAATGATCAATTTGTAAGTTCCGTCATTAACGTAATCCTCTAGAGTGGAAAAAAGCAGTTTGGGGGAATCGAGCGTCAAAAAGCTGACCAACGAAGCGGAATAAATGGCCAGAATTACTGTCGACGAGATGTAAATCGAGATAAAAGCCAGCCTCATCGGTGACTCTCTGGGAAATTCTGCGATCGCGTGAAATATATAATATTACAATATGTACGTATTCTATTTTGGCGCCAAATATACATATTATTGACATATCGACGTACAAATTGCTTAAAACGTTACCACATATAATATAAAAAAATTATGTAGATAAAAATATTAAGTAACGTTATTAAATATATTTATAATAAATATTACCTGGTAGACCCTGCTGGCAATAAATTCCCCAAACATTAATATAATTTTGGAACATTAAATTCATTGAGATGTATCCATTTTTTATTTTCATAATAGTCAACATAAAAGAAGCGACTATTATTATTATTAATATTGCTACCCATATTTGAAAGCTAAACGCCTGCAAGATTTATGAAAAAAAAACAATAGATCGCACTCGACTTTGTTACCACAAATCTTCAGC
>NW_012042728.1:0-404 GCF_000956235.1 Wasmannia auropunctata
ACGTTATATCGTGTAATGTTAAAACTTTAAAAATGTTCTCGACTACATTTCCAAGATTGCGCGTTTTTTTTCGCAAGCGCTTCTAATGAAACTACTGCAAATGACAAGTCGCTGTTACGCAAAGTAATTTCTAAACATTAAATAATGACGGACTTACACTAGGAGCCTCGTCATCGACGCTGTTTTGCACAATGATCAATTTGTAAGTTCCGTCATTAACGTAATCCTCTAGAGTGGAAAAAAGCAGTTTGGGGGAATCGAGCGTCAAAAAGCTGACCAACGAAGCGGAATAAATGGCCAGAATTACTGTCGACGAGATGTAAATCGAGATAAAAGCCAGCCTCATCGGTGACTCTCTGGGAAATTCTGCGATCGCGTGAAATATATAATATTACAATATGTAC
>NW_012042729.1:0-4854 GCF_000956235.1 Wasmannia auropunctata
AAGTTTTAGTAATTCAATAAATTATTAAAAAATTCGATAATTTTTAATGTTAGAGAACTTAATTTCATATTTGCAGAGAATATATTTTTACTCTTAAATTTTTTAGTTTCTCATAATAAGTATTATTAGCGAGAGTTTGTCATTCTATTCCGACAACATAATTGAAAGAAAAACAGCATCTTTTTATTCAAATTATGTTTTCTCGAATTTTGCAGGGTGTCAAAGACCCAGTATTTCGGAAAATGTACGAATTGTTAGAAGAAAAAAAGTTTTTACCAACAACATCTCCAGAGGCATTTAAGCAAGTAAGCGATATCATCTAATTAATGACATCAATGACATTTCATTAATCGATTTACGTCAATTTATACGCAGATCTGTCAGCAGAAGAACTTGGCATTTTACACGACAGAGTTTGCAATAGACCTCTGGAACATGTATATAGACTGTAAGCTCGTTTACATTAATACTGGAAGAATCCATTATATGGGGTTAATGCTGTCAAAAAGAAATCCCTACACTGGCTTTATAAATTATCAGTAAGTTATATAAGTATATTTATTTATTTACATATATATGTAAACAAACTTACAAAAATGCAGATTATATCTCCTATGATTGTTTTTGCCTTTTCGCGAGTAAATATTTAAATATTTTCGTATCTTTCAGCTTGCGCCGATTGCAATATAATGGCGTTATAAGCAAGTTGCGAAACAAGTATCTCGCAAAGAATTCCCCCAATAAGATAATGTACAGTGTAATCAATATAAACGTTGTAACGCCGATTTTGACGATAATGGCGGGCAGTATGATCCTGGCACTACTTGCATTGATAATCGAAAAAATGTATTATTCGTTTAAAGCTCGATTTAAGAAGAACGAATCGTCTGTTAAGACATTGGGTTATAATCTTGGCGTAAAGAATAAATTGCGAAAGGGGAACAACAAAAGAAATTTACAACTTCGAGGATTTTATAATAGACAGATTGGCTTTTGGTCATAATAAATATATGAATGGTTATGTAGGTTACATCGTAAGGATTTGTTTTGTGTAAAACTTACAATTTTAATAATTAAATTAAATATTGCATAATTATATTTTTTCATAACTCTGATGTACAAGATTTCAAAATCTTTTAAGCTCTGTGAAACTATAGATTGTAGCTAATCTTTCTATGTTTATTGTGAGAACGACAATTTTCTATGTGTATAATTATATTACTCTATTATTTTTAAAAATCTATTTGAAAATCATTGATAATATTATTGTAATATATTTATAACACTTATAGTTATATAATGCTTTGCTTAAATAAAATGTTTTTTCCGACTCGTCTCCTGTGTATTCTTAAAGTTAGTGCAGAATCATAACAAGATCGCCTTTATGGTATTTCTTCGAAGACTTGTGCTTATCGTCACATGCCGCTTTCTGTTGTTGCTGTGACTGACTAATTCGTTGAGCGGCTTTATTTAATGCAACCTTTAGATCCCAGTCCCAGTCTAACAATTTGTTCAACTTACAGCATATTGCAAAAAAATTCAATTTAAAAGATTCAATTTTCAATTTAAAAATGTTAACAAAACTATGCACCCGTTCTCTTGTCTTACTGCTACGAACGAAGGAATACGACTTATGAAGTTTGCAAGCGATTTATATCCTATTAAACTGTTTCGCATTGCGAAAAATGACTCAAACCGATGGTCGGAAAGTATGTCTTTCTTTTCTCAATTTCTTGTTCTCATAATTTACAATAAACAAATCTTGATCACGCCACAACAACTGCATTGTTTCTAAAGCGTATTCAATTACTAATTTTCATTTTGATTTATTATTTCGGAGCATAATACTCTTATCTTATTTTATTTATAACAAATTATCTTTACGATGTGCTAACACTAAAATAAAATAAAAGTTAAAGAGACATCTTTCTAGAGAGAGAAGAAAATAGAGTTTCCTAAAGCTTTCTATTTCTTACTTTTAATATTTCTGTTAATACTTGTTCAATTTTTATTGAAAATCTGTTAAATCATCCACTATAACAAATTAAACGATCAAATTTTCACGAAGATTTATTCTTTTCCTACTCAAACGCTACATCTCTTTTGCGAGACATGCACGCTTAAAGAAATTGATAACTTTTAGACAATGGGTCGTATATACGGGGAAGGTCACTCTACGTATTAGTTTTTTTTAAATGTTTATTCTTACTGTGACAAGAAAATATTTACACAAAACTCAGTCGCGTCAATAATGTGATATATGTAAGGACTCGGCCTCGTATCGTTTCGCGGAGGACTCGGCCTCACGTTCGCTTTCGAGATCTCAGTTTAACGTTTACTATGCGTACGCTTCGCTACGAAAATCGTATCTGTCGGGGCCCATTGGGGCTGACCCTTATATAGGGAAACTTTCGGCGAGCATAGGCCAATCATGAGTAATACGAGACACATGGGTTGGTCCTGCTGTTCTCTTTGTTTGTAGACAAAGACGTCGAACGCGACGTCGAACGCGACGTCGCGCGATAAAGCTGGCGTCCTCTGATCTCTCCCCCCAGCAATTCGCTCGTGTAATTAAATTGAATTGAGACAAAAATTCTCGTAGCGGTACAGCCCCGTCAAACGTATCGGGCCTTAATCATTTATATCATAATTCCCTACGATGTTCGTTCGTTTCTTCGCATGTATCACCACCGACATTCTCTACCGTATTTAAAATTCTATCCCCCCCAAAGCACACGAATTACGCAAATCTCTGTTATCGCATGGACTTATTTCATAGGTGCGCGTAGCACCTCGCGCTGTAACTTTTTCATCGCGTTGTCGAAGCAGCGCCGCGGGTTCAATGTCCCTCTGTGCCTGTTCGTTTCGCAACTGTCAGATTTTCTGCATCACCACTCTTAAATCCATTGTTCCTGATGAGAGTTTGTCCCTATGGAGTTTCAACGTGGAGCTTCTTTCTCGTTGTAGCTATGAAGTTTACCACTCGTCGAAGGTTGATTTCGGACGAGCCCCCAAAAATGTTATGCCAGCGGCACATTTCCGAAAGCGATACACTCGCGGCGCGCACACGCGAGACTCTCGCGCACTCCCGCACTCGTGTAAAGAACTCGGAGATATTGTAAAGAGAATTTTATTAATGGAAATACAGAGCGTTATATTCCATCTGCCAAAATCAAAGTTTGTTCGTTAACAATCGTAACTAATAATAAGGACGACATGGCAGCCCCGACTGGCGACCACGTAGTTAAGTTCACTGAGCGATCAAAGAGTCCGATAAATTTCATTTTCGTTCATACGCCTTTCGTGCAAACGAAGTTATATCATACCGTTGCATTCGGTAATATATGGAATTACGGTCACGTTTAATATCTACTGTGGTGTATCGTTGATGCATATACGGAGCGATTAAAAGTTTTTGTACCACAAGACAATTTTTCGCGATAATTTCGGGCGATGTACGAAGCGTCGTCAAAATCTTTCTCGGTAAAACTGATGAAATGAATAAAGGATGAACAACATATAAGTATATATACTGCCGAGAGATCTGATCGAGAGCTTCGTGTAAATACGATTGATACTCCGTATTTTTATGCGCGACATCAAGAAGAATGCAAAATTAATTTAAACGACATGTAGCTGGTCAATTTTTATTTTTATATAAAATTATTTTTTCTTTCTAATTAATATGACTAATTAATTCTTCAGACTATTTGTGTGCTTAACATTTCTGACATCAGTTGTCTGTTGCTGGTTCAGGTATGCAAGAAGAGAAAAAAGGTTGCTGATATGACGCTAAGCGTTAAGAAGAAAAGCTACTCTAGAAGTAAAAATATCTATTACAGTTTTAAAAATGTTCACGATGTTACAACTGTACCCTGTTACTTTCGTTCCCGGTTTTCCCTACTAATTTATATAAGTTCTTTGCAACAACTTTTAATGAAAACTAATTGGATTATTATAGAATTAACTTTATACAATTATTCCTTAGTGAATATATAGTGTTGCTATAAAAAATTTGATTCTATGACAGCTGCACACATTATGTCCGCTCTTTTCCATCTTTCGATCCATTGTGAAACGGTGGATAATTTACCGGTTTTATCGATGGTCCGCTGATAAAAATCGTGTTGTTACGTATTTCTATGTAATTTGTAATATTGCCGCACATCCACATCTTTCGGTGACATTCTTTTGTGCCTACCACCTAGATCCTCAAATCCGATAAATCCCCATTTGCGATGACCGCCCTTCAGTCACGCATCTGCATTCTTGAGTCGCGGGCCTCATTCCTTACCTTAATCCTCGACGAAAGTCATGATTTTGATGGAATTAATGAATTCTGCGATTCATTTATGTTTTTAGTAGAACGTCGGAATTAGGATACCGATTTCATTGGTATACCGATTGCCTCTCTCATAATTCCCCGCTTTGAGTTAATCGTTAATTGTTTTATCGTAACAGTATCCAACTGGACAAAATAAGTTTTTATTTTTATTTTCATACTCACAATTAGTAACCGTTTTGTTCAAATACTCGTAAATCTGCGCTTCGCAAAATGATGTATACGATAGTGCGATTGATTGCGATGCTCTTCCTCGTGTTGAACACCAAACAGCTAGCAGAGGGAATAGAGATTAACAATTATTTCCAATTGATCAACGACGTAGATATTATCACACATCGTGCGTTATTTTCGTGCGGTCTGGCTATTGCGGTAAGTACCGGAAGAATAATTTTTTGCTATTATTGTTTGTACCGCACCTTCGGCCAGTTGACAAAATTTTAGTAAATTTTCAAATAATTATTAAATTATAATTTCACATGCAAATTATATAGTTTTCAACATGCTATTTA
>NW_012042729.1:15645-16292 GCF_000956235.1 Wasmannia auropunctata
AATTATACAACTTTTAATGTAACATTTTTTAATTTTTTTTCTTTTTTCTCTTTATTTTATTTAATTTTATTTTTTTAAATTAAGTATACCAGGATAAGTTTGAAGTCAAAACATGCTATATAAATTGCTAAACATTAAATATGCTTATATAAATTATACAGTTCAACATTAGATCGTCAATAATTACACTAATCTGTACTAATTTATGTAAGTTCTTTGTAACAATTTTGAATGAAAACTAACCCCGGCAGACATTATCGTTTACAGACATCGAATCGACATCAAATCGATGTCTATTAGACGTCGAATTGACGTCTATGGACCGATTATGTCTACCTGAGAATTGAATTATTATGGAATTAACTTTATGCAATTATTTCTTGATGAATATATAGTGTTGCTGTAAAATATTTGATTCTATGATAGCTGTAAACAATATGTCAGCTCTTTTTCATCTTTCGATTCACTGTGCGACTGTGAATAATTATCGGTTTATTTTGTCGATTACCCGCTGATAAAGATTGTGTCGTTGCGTATCTCTATATAATTTGTAATAATGCCGCTCATCCACATCATCCTTTCACATTCTTTCGTGCGCATTCCCTAGGGCATAGATCCTCGGAACCGATAAATCCCCATTTGCGATG
>NW_012042730.1:0-586 GCF_000956235.1 Wasmannia auropunctata
TATTTACAAATTAGTACAACCGATAGACGTTGCGTATAATTGTAAAACCGTCTCGAGTCATCAGTGGCACCGAAGGCTTGGTCACTTAAATAGAATATCTATGAAATTGTTACGCGATAAACATGCTCTAGGTTTAGATTTCAGCGATCTGAAAAGCCAACAATGCGAAGTTTGCGTCCGTGGAAAGCAAGCACGGCGACCATTTTCAAGGATGAAGAACGAACAAAGAACGACGAGATTGTTAGAATTAATTCATACTGACCTCTGCGGACCGATGGAAAACCCTTCGATAGGAGGCTCAAGGTATTTTATTCTCTTTATAGACGACTTTTCGAGACGTTTAAGCATATATTTCTTGAAGAATAAAAACGAAGCTCTAGACGCATTCAAAACATACAAAGCATACGTGGAAAGACAAACAGGTTTTTACATCAAAGGGTTAAGGTCGGACAACGGACGGGAGTTCATAAATGAAGATTTCAAGAATTTTTTGCAGGAAGAAGGTATTCAACAACAACTAACCGTTCCATATACCCCTCAACAGAATGGTTTAGCTGAGCGATACAATCGTACAGTAGTTGAAAAA
>NW_012042731.1:0-480 GCF_000956235.1 Wasmannia auropunctata
AGTGCTAGGAACGGAGCCTAGTGCGGAGAAGATTGCAAAAGCGAAAGCGAAAATTGTGTTGAGCGTAGATGAATCGCTCTACGTACATGTAGCGAATGCTGAAAATGCGAAGGACGCATGGAGTAACCTACAACGAGCTTTTGAGGATAACGGCCTCACTCGAAAAGTCGGATTGCTACGCAAGATTACAAGTACGAGATTGGAAAACTGTAACTCAATGGAGAAGTACGTAAATGAGATCATGTCTGCCGCGCATCAGCTCACCGCGATCGGATTCGAAATAAATCAAAAATGGCTGGGTGCAATTTTATTGGCGGGTCTTTCCGAGCATTTTCAGCCAATGGTGATGGCATTTGAGAACTCAGGCATGCCAATTACTGGAGACTCTGTAAAAACAAAGTTACTTCAAGAGTCGAATGGTGTCGATAAATCGAAACAGACTATCGACAATAGTTCGGCCTATCACGCAAGGCGGCCGAC
>NW_012042732.1:0-554 GCF_000956235.1 Wasmannia auropunctata
ATCTCGAGGCGCTTAATCTAATCTTGGTATCTTAGTTACTTCAGTATTTATAAAGAATATGTTACTATAATTATCATATAAAGGTGGCGCTAATAAATCGGAATGGCGCTACTGATTGCGGATGTCGATTCGCGTTTATCTAATACGATTATTCTTTTGTCACTTCCTTCTTCTTCTCAATTTGTGTAACATAAAAATAAAACGTTCATATAAAAGGTTTCTCTCCCGTGCTTTTATTTACGAAGAAAAACTCAACAAATGGTTATGGGCCCAGGCTCGCTCATCACTGCGCGGTTGTGAAGAAAAAAAATCTTTTTTGAAAGCGAAGAAGGTGTTTTAGCAGTGAGAAAGCGTTATCGTCCTGATCGGTATCATTCTTAACGTGCAATCGTCAAGATGGCCGAGAACAACCACCATCATCTTCTTTCTATCACTAAGCTGCGAGGGAGAAATAATTATACGACGTGGAAGATTGCGGCACAAAATATGTTGAGCCTGGATGGTCTGTGGGCAGCAGTGCTAGGAACGGAGCCTAGTGCGGAGAAGATTGCAAA
>NW_012042733.1:0-993 GCF_000956235.1 Wasmannia auropunctata
ATTATAAATGGCTACCGAATAAATCAAACTTATGATTGGCCATTCGACGCCATTTTTAATATTTTCTAGTACTTTTGCGATACTGCCATAAGCGCGGTCGCGCTTCTCTGATAATCTAGGACTCTAGTCTGCTTGAGAGACGCGACACTTGCATCGGCGGCGGTGACGACTGTAAGGTTTTGTCGGGCGGTGAAAAGAAGAGGTTAGTCTTCGTCACCGAGGTGCGTGACCTGCGTATTATTCTACGCGGAAAAAATGATTTTATTGAAAAGAAATCCTAAAATTGAGATACAAAGCTGAAAATAATTTTGTTGGACAATTAAAATAATTATGTTGAAAAGTCAAACTGTACTCAGGGAAATGTTTCACTGTTCTAGCTTGAATTCTAAATATTACACTTGAATTACATCGCTGCTTTTTGTATCTGCTAAAAAATGTCTGTCATACGTAAAATTTATAGCAGCAATATTCTAAGAATATATACAAAAAAAATATTGGTCTCATAACCAATAAATATGATTGGAGTCTGGATTGATTAAACGTCATAGAAGAACTTTCTTGCTAAATTTGACAAATAGTTCAGATATAATTTCTGTCTCTATTATCTATATTGATTAAATACAAAACATATGTGGTATTGCAGTGCTTACTAATCACTTATCCGTTTTAGCTAATTTTTCGTACCTAAGTAATTCTCGCTATATAATTGCAATGTTACTTTTTTCAGTGTGGTTGTTAGAATATTATGATTTTTTTATAGCTGTTGGATAAAGTGATCTCGAGGCGCTTAATCTAATCTTGGTATCTTAGTTACTTCAGTATTTATAAAGAATATGTTACTATAATTATCATATAAAGGTGGCGCTAATAAATCGGAATGGCGCTACTGATTGCGGATGTCGATTCGCGTTTATCTAATACGATTATTCTTTTGTCACTTCCTTCTTCTTCTCAATTTGTGTAACATAAAATAAAACGTTCATATAAAAGGTT
>NW_012042734.1:0-900 GCF_000956235.1 Wasmannia auropunctata
AACTATATTATCAAGCTCGACGACACATCACGAGAGGTCAAAGCTCACGCTAATCAGCTCAAACTTTGTCATACACGGAATGAGCTCATTGACCAATTTGGCCTGCTCGAAGCTCCAGAAGGCGAAGCCGAGCCCATCATTGCTCCGCTCAGTGATCCAGAAGCAGCAATCGCTCCAGTACAAGAAGGCCATGCCGATGATGAGAACAACGACAGTTTCTACGAAGATGCACAAGACGACATCGAACCCGCTGTTCCTGAAGAACCGATAGATGCTAGAACCGATAGAACCCGCCAATCCCGAAGAACCGATGCGGCGGTACCCACAAAGAAGCGAAGCCAGCAGAGCCCCACCGAACAGGCTCACTTATTAGGGGGGGAGGAGTGCTCCAATACACTCACACATTTTCTCATCCGCTTGTTTCATGCGCATTACAGTCAGTCACTGAAACAATACACTCACACATTTTCTCATCCGCTTGTTTCATTGCATTCAGTCTGACACAGACTTCAGGAGTTATGCTCACACGTGTAACAAGCAACATAAATAAATATAATCAGTTAATGTTAAAAGTAACTGCTCGCCTTTTACTGAGTTCAACATCAGTTCAAGCTACGCAATCACTTCAGAGATAGCTTACACACACAGCCTATTCCATCCCGCAATAAGACAATGTCCATTTTTATCGTTACAATTGTCTAAAGATAATTGTTCATATTATACTTTGTATCCTAAATGATTCTAGAATATATTTTCGACCAATCGGTTTTACGAATATCTCTAGAAGACTTCCGAGTTTAATATTATCTGCAATCGCGCTGCGAGTGACACGCGCTCACGGTCCAAGTTCCAAAGAGTCGCACAGGAGGGTCCATCATTTAAATAGAGTCTCCTAACCAT
>NW_012042735.1:0-352 GCF_000956235.1 Wasmannia auropunctata
TCCTGGGTAGCAGCAACGGTCATTAGAAGATGCGGCGAAGTCAACTATATTATCAAGCTCGACGACACATCACGAGAGGTCAAAGCTCACGCTAATCAGCTCAAACTTCGTCATACACGGAATGAGCTCATTGACCAATTTGGCCTGCTCGAAGCTCCAGAAGGCGAAGCCGAGCCCATCATTGCTCCGCTCAGTGATCCAGAAGCAGCAATCGCTCCAGTACAAGAAGGCCATGCCGATGATGAGAACAACGACAGTTTCTACGAAGATGCACAAGATGACATCGAACCCGCTGTTCCTGAAGAACCGATAGATGCACAAAACGACATCGAACCCGCCAATCCCGAAGAAC
>NW_012042736.1:0-623 GCF_000956235.1 Wasmannia auropunctata
ACCTCTTATGGCAAAATCACGGCTCAAAAATCGTGGGAAACAATCTTCGAAAGAATAAACTTTTCTTGCCCAGTATCCTACTAGTTCTATTTAACTTACAATTAGTAACGTCTCCTTTACCAATCATAGTTTAGCTTGAGAGGAAGATGGAGAGAGAGGGGAGAGAGAGAGAGAGAGAGAGAGAGAGAGAGAGATTGATTGATTGATTGATTGATATCGTTATTTATTTTGCGCTCTAGGAAAGATTCCTCTCAAGCGCAAATGGTTACAATACTTACAATCCTTACAATTAATTGAAAAAAAAAATAACAAGAAATAATACAATTTACAAAGCAGATTAACAGTGATTAGAATTGAATGCAAAAATAACAAAGAAAGAAAAAAACAAAAAGAAAAACAGATAAGGCAAAAACAGCAGAAATTACATGCTATCATCAGCAAAAAGTTGACTAATACGCAGGCAAAGCAAATAAACAGACGCAGAGATAGACTGAAAAGCAAATTAACAAAGCAAATAATTTCGCAAGACAAAAGTCGGAAATCGAAAAATAAATTATAGCACAAGTGCAGGCGAGTTAAGTAAGAAATTATATAATTTGCGCTTAAAGATATTCAAAGACGAG
>NW_012042737.1:0-1412 GCF_000956235.1 Wasmannia auropunctata
GTATTAAAGATACTTACTTATATGGGCCCACTCGATTTCTATTAAACTTAGCTACTTCATCGTACCATTGATTTTTAATCATTTCTGACAAATTATCGGACAGTTTGCCCGTAGTGGAAGATTTGGCTATGTTCTGATTAACATGAAATCTATCTGTAATGATATGCATTATTTACTAACAAATAGGTTAATAAATTTTATATTTAATTTACAATTATAAACGTAATTATATAAATCTACTTACCCACATTTCTGCATTTGTCATGACCGTAATTACATTGATTGGCCCATCTTTGTGCAATCGTCGCTATTTCGTCATCCCAAGTCTAACAAAATATGTGTACGTATGTAATCTTATATGCATATAATTTTATGTTTATAATTTCATATATATCTGTATACTGTCATAAAAGTTTGTAACAAAATTCCATAATTTACAATTTTATATATTATAAATTATAGTGCACATATTCTAGTTTCTCTTGTGTATGTTATATATTTTGTATAAATATTATTATTATTCTATCAAATACATTCTTTTTGTTTTACACAATATTAAATTGTAAATAATATTCTGAAATTTTTGGTTAGTTATAAATAAATATCCGTCAGAAGAAATCTATAGTATCTTTATACACTTACTTTACCAGACATGCACCATATATTGTCATTTGAACATTTTACAGAACATTTTAAAATCAATTGAATTAATGTTGCTTAGTTAAATTGCTTAGTATTAATTATTGTTATACTAATTTTTAGTTAATATGAAATATATTATAATCTTAAAAAACTACTGAATTTTTCAAAATTTTCGTAGTTAAATCATAATTTTATATTTCTTTAAAAAATTTAAACTAAAATTTAATTGTTTAAAATCAATTTGAATATAAATATTTATCAAACGTTTTTTCGATTATTATATATTTTAAATTATTATTAATAATGTATTACAATATTATATCTTATTAAGTCTGGCATGCTAACTGCCGCAGGTTGTGGACCTGGAGCTCCTCTGGTTTCCTGGCCTGATGCGACTTTTCGTCTCAATCGGTTGTGCGTGCTTACTATTTCATCTTTCTCAGCCTTACTAAAGCCAACAATAGGTGCTGATCCACAAGCTGCCGCTGGATTTGGTGACTACAGTATTTTTAGAATTAGCTAAGTACATAATGTATAGATTACGTTTTATTAAGTACCTTAATAACATTTGAAAAAAAATAAAAATAAAAGTTTTTGTTTAGAGAAAATAAAAGAATTTTTTATACATTACCTATATACATATTTTTCGTAAGTTAAGAAAAAAAGAGAAGAAAATAACTTTTTCTATACATATGTTAGATATATATGTATGTATATGCATATATATATATATATATATAATATATATATATATATATATATATATAATA
>NW_012042738.1:0-310 GCF_000956235.1 Wasmannia auropunctata
ATTTTAAGACCTTTTTAAATATTTTATCTAACAAATTGTAGTGGACAGGAAGAGTGGCCCTTTTGATGACAGAGAGAATGCCCCGCATATATATGATTAAACATATGTTAAAATATATATTTAAAATATATGGATAAGGATTAAAGATACTTACTTATATGGGCCCACTCGATTTCTATTAAACTTAGCTACTTCATCGTACCATTGATTTTTAATCATTTCTGACAAATTATCGGACAGTTTGCCCGTAGTGGAAGATTTGGCTATGTTCTGATTAACATGAAATCTATCTGTAATGATATGCATTATT
>NW_012042739.1:0-406 GCF_000956235.1 Wasmannia auropunctata
AAAACTGCATTCTGATTGGTTGTTGCAATCAAGTTACGACATATCTTTACTCGATTGTAGATTAAATTATTGTACAACATTTACTGCTACTACTACTCCCACAACTCTACGCCTACGTTTACGCAATTGTAGACCGGGCTTTACACATTAACTTTACAATGTGATTTTACATACATATCCTAGAGTCGACTAAACTGCGTGCCGTTACTTCCGAACTCAACGCAACCCCCCCATGATTGAAACAGGACATATTATCACGTATTAAATTGTTTGACACGTTAGCCTCAATACATTACACTTTAAATAATTATTTGAATTTACGCGGTCTGAGAACGCGCTCGATTATTATTGCGATGAATGTTATATGCCTCGATGATCTAAAGGTAGAACGCCCGTTCGGCAAACG
>NW_012042740.1:0-390 GCF_000956235.1 Wasmannia auropunctata
GATAGTTTTATGTATATATAGAATAATTTCATTTACGAAGAAATATTTTGTATTTGGTATGCTGCGTTCGGAGAACGTGCTCTCATATTTTTGTTGCTATGCAACAAAAATTGTTTCAAACAGTTAGTAACCTATTCATACTTAATCGTAAAGTCGTATTAAGTCGTATTAAGTCGTAATTTTTGTAAGCCAACTCGAACAGAATTTCAAGCAGTAACTAGAGAAGCTTTGCGTTCGGCGAAACAACGGTATCGAACAAGTATTCGCATACCACGTAATCGAGAGCGTCAAGCAAGAGAGGCTAGAAATTATTGGAATGATGAGGAACAAAATGAGGAACAGAACGGGGAACAAAACGGGGAACAGAACGAGGAACAGAGAAAAGAAAAT
>NW_012042741.1:0-455 GCF_000956235.1 Wasmannia auropunctata
AGTTCAAATTATATTTATTGTTTATAAAAACATCTGCATCTCTTTTTATGTTTATACAAAAAAAATACGTATTTATTATAGTAAATACGGAGAAAGATGGCACAATACGCTTTTTTACAGGCAAAATGTATTTGATGATTTTCAACATGCACCAAAATATTTTATAAACAATAAATACACTATCTCTGCAAAATTGACGATTCAAGGTGGCAATAATGGTCTGGCTGTAGCTGTATGTATAAATCGAAGATCGATCTATTCGGCGCTGCCACAGCTCACTTGAGGTCAGTTTAATTAATTAATTAATTAATTTTGATAGTTTTATGTATATATAGAATAATTTCATTTACGAAGAAATATTTTGTATTTGGTAGGCTGTGTTTGGAGAACGTGCTCTCATATTTTTGTTGCTATGCAACAAAAATTGTTTCAAACAGTTAGTAACCTATTCATAC
>NW_012042742.1:0-386 GCF_000956235.1 Wasmannia auropunctata
TATATATATATATATGTATACAAGTTTATTATTCTCTGTATTATTTTATATGGTTAAATTATATTGTATATATAAAATATGCACATATAAAATTATACACACATATATATATATATATATATATATATGTGTATAATTTTATATGTGCATATTTTATATACAGGGTGTCCGGTAATAACCGGATAATATCTTGTGGGCTGGTAGAACAGATTAAACTGGATCGAAAAGTCCTCTACCATTTTGCAAAATTCGCAATCGTTAATGAGATATAATTTTTGAAGATCGGCGAATAAACGCATATCCGTCCGCCATACCGCTGAATGCAGGCGCGTCGGCGAGTATACAACTGTCCCACCACTCGTCAACTATCGGCTAGCAACTACCAG
>NW_012042743.1:0-408 GCF_000956235.1 Wasmannia auropunctata
TTGCGCACTTACACAATATCGCGCGCGCGGGGCCACGGGGTTCGGTCAAGGATGGCGATAGGACGGACAATCTTAAAGAGCGAACAGAGTGCTGCAGGTCGGTCGCGAACGGAGATCTTGTTAGAATGGACCAGATGTCCATCCCGCGAGTCCGGAGATCTTGACCACGAACGGAAATCTTGTCGCGACGCAGCTTCGCCCTCGCGAGCACATACAAACATTCAAACGCGACGTGGCACCGACCGACAAGCTCCAATTTCTGACGACGACTGTTTTTCTTTTCCCTCGCGCACAGGGTCGACTTCACGTCGATCACGCTCGAGAGGGATATTCGATCACGTGTTGGCGCGTGACACGCGAAGTCGGCGCACTCCTCGAGTTGCCGGTAACTCGGAGCGGCGAATCTCC
>NW_012042744.1:0-606 GCF_000956235.1 Wasmannia auropunctata
TCCTTGCAGATCTACAAACGTTGGTACAATCATGACAAGTAATCTATCAAAACTGTGTCCACTTCGCGAATTGTCGCAGTTTTTATCTCGGATGAGAATATTTGCAGACGTGACAATTTATGTGATTTTGCGCACAACGTTGGATAATGGACAATATTCAATCACGCGATCGTGTAAGATAAGACAATAGGCTGTAGTATTCTCCGGCACATTTTCTTTACAGTCAAATTCTATTCGCACATCCACAGTAGCGCTCTTGACGGACTCGTTTTGTCGCGTGCAGTCAATGATACTGTTGCGGAGCATTCAAGAATTGTTAACGTTCCGGCGAAGCTTTGAGGGGCCGGTTCCACCCCGAGTGGAGCGGGAAGGAAATAGGTCAACTTTGAGGGTAGAGATCAGAGAGAGATGAGTTGTCACTACATTCGTTTATTAACTCACAACATAACTCGAATATTGCATACAAGCTCCCTTGCGCACTTACACAATATCGCGCGCGCGGGGCCACGGGGTTCGGTCAAGGATGGCGATAGGACGGACAATCTTAAAGAGCGAACAGAGTGCTGCAGGTCGGTCGCGAACGGAGATCTTGTTAGAATGGACCAG
>NW_012042745.1:0-355 GCF_000956235.1 Wasmannia auropunctata
ATCAACCAGAAAGCGCCAGACTTGTCGAATTTTGTTAAAGAATTCCATGGCATAGGACTCGCAAAAATGTAATGCGAAAGAACTGTACCTCTTCTCAGGACAGCCACTTCTTTTACGATAAATCTCTTTCCAACGGTGAATCCTTGCAGATCTACAAACGTTGGTACAATTATGACGAGTAATCTATCAAAAATGTGTCCACTTCGCGAATTGTCGCAGTTTTTATCTCGGATGAGAATATTTGCAGACGTGACAATTTATGTTATTTTGCGCACAACGTTGGATAATGGACAATATTCAATCACGCGATCGTGTAAAATAAGACAATAGGCTGTAGTATTCTACGGCACATTTT
>NW_012042746.1:0-379 GCF_000956235.1 Wasmannia auropunctata
TGTATATACACTCGACAGCAAAATTAAAGCATCACCCATTCTGATCACTAAAAATAGGCAAATTTCAAGAGAGTGTAACTTCGTCAAAAATGATCGTATCGGAATGATCAAAAAAGTNTTTTAAAGCTTAAAGTCTCTACTTTCGATATCCATAATTCATTAAACTTTAATTACTTACTGATTCTTTACAAAGCTGCACGGATGCAAATGGAGATGCATCAAATCTAAAAATTTTTTACCAAGTTTGCAAAGTTCCAAAAACTAAAATAAAAATGGCACGCAAATGAGGTTTACATCGTTCGAAAGCGTAAATCTTTAGCTTTAATTTCAGCACTCGATCAGCAATGTGCGATTTTTTTTAGATCGGAAGAGCACACGT
>NW_012042747.1:0-710 GCF_000956235.1 Wasmannia auropunctata
GCGATATTCCCATTGCCGCCAGTGAGAAAAAACATTTAGTTGTGCCTATCCATAGACCGCACGCACACGCAGAAAAAAATTAATTCAGACAGACGCAGACTAACGCAGCTCGACTGGCCGCCTCCTTCACTCGCCTCCATATGTCAATAAAAATCGGAAATTATATTTTTTTAAAGGCTCTATTTTCCAAACTAAATGGTAAAAAATTATGAATTTTTTTTATAATATCTGTTTCATATCCCTTCATCACATACTCGTTTTTATTAAAATCTCAATGCTAGTTTGGGCCCTACAAAAATAAACGCGACAGTTTTATCAACTTTGTATAGGCGACACGTATAAAAAATGCAATTTTTAATTGCTTATATCTCAGTATTGAGATGGTCAATCTCATTCTAATTGCACAAGCGTGTCAACGACTTCTAGTACAACATATAGTTCAATTTCAAGAAATTCTCAATATTTTGAATTTGCGAGTGTACTACCTTAATACGTCAGATATTCTAAAAAATTTCTTGGCGCATCTATTGAGGTTAATGTAAAGACTATAACTTTTATATACATATATACGTATGTATATACACTCGACAGCAAAATTAAAGCATCACCCATTCTGATCACTAAAAATAGGCAAATTTCAAGAGAGTGTAACTTCGTCAAAAATGATCGTAACGGAATGATCAAAAAAGCATTTTAAAGGTTAAAGTCTC
>NW_012042748.1:0-1267 GCF_000956235.1 Wasmannia auropunctata
TCTCAAATTATTGGCGGCAGTAACGCTGCCTTCGGCAAATTTCCGTATCAAGCGTCATTGAGATTAAACGGATTGCATATATGCGGTGGATCTATCCTTGATAATCTTAATGTATTAACTGCAGCAAGTTGTGTTCTCAGGTATGTTAAACATTCTTAAATTATATCAATATATTATTATAGTGAAATCTAATTTTAAAACTAGTTTTTTAATATGTCAAATCGACACGATGTACGTAATATATACCTAGTAAACAAATTGCTCATAGTATGACAAATTAGCAGCAAATTTGCTCAAATATTACAATACACATTCGATATCATTTACGTATATGTTAAATACGCATTTCGTCAAGAGTATGCCGATATAATTTAACAGCAGACCATCGACAGAAATCGAACAGATTGTATCACTTTTACAACATTTAAATGTAGTACATTATTTAAATTGTTACTAAACGACAGATTCTGTTTAATTTCCGCAATCAATCCATTACATTTTGTTAGCAAATTCTATTATGTTTCTACTGGTATTTTATCGACAAAATATCTATTGTACTAACAATTATTACTATTCTTGAAAGTTTGAGAGTTCTTACGCACTGTTTTTATTGTTAGATCAAAACCGGACGTTAGATGTTCACCGGACGAATTAACGGTTCACGTTGGCTCAAACTTATTAAACGAATCAGTATTTGTTTATGACGTAGCCAATGTTAGGATTCACCAAAATTACGATGATTATTTTCTCATTAATGACATCGCCTTGGTTCATCTTAAAAGTCCTATCAAATATTTCAAGTTAGTGCAACCGATAAATCTTACGAAATCCGATGAAATTTCTGAAGGCCTGCAGTGCACGTTAACCGGATGGGGAAGTATATATGTAAGCTAAACTCGTAATACGAAGATTTTACAGTTAAATAATTGTATTCAAAAATTATATATTCTTTAAAGAGCATTAATATTATTTCCGTTTTATATGTATAATAACAAGCTAGGAATAATAAATGACATTTTGATGCAATTACCCTTTTCAGGATGGTGGAAATATGTCGAACAGCTTGCGAAAAATTGATTTGGTAGTCGAATCGCAGAAAAAATGCGAGGAAACATATTGGAAAGTGACAAATAGTCATATCTGCACACTGAACGCTGTCCCTAACACCATCGATGGGCCATGCGACGTAAGTCATCGATTCTTAATATCATAAAACGCATTAAGGTAGTACACTCGCGACAATACCATCCAAAAGTTAGGTCTCATC
>NW_012042749.1:0-1568 GCF_000956235.1 Wasmannia auropunctata
TGAAGTTTCATCGTAAGATGTAATATCATATGTTAAGAATAGTTAAGTTCAGAGCATTTCTGTTAGGAAATGTACAGACGCATATCTCTATGTGCCTGTACGAACGAGTCAAGCGTGACTCGGGTAACTTCGGCTGCCTTCGTATTGCGAGGCAAGCGCGGGTAGCGAACATGCCAAGAAGGCGTGCACTCTAGTCCATGCCGTTGTCAAGGAAAGTCGCACAGTGTTTTTCTTTTAAATACAATAAAAAGGAAAGATCTATAAAATTGTTAAACTCTATTGGCAGACAAACGTATTTATGATGTTAGAGCAGAATAGTGTGAGCAGGTGTGATAGAGTCTATCACACCTGCTCACACTATCCTGTTCTAACATCATAAATACGTTTGTCTGCCAATTAGAGAAAAATCATTAATAATATACGTTAATGATGTAAGTAAAATATATGCATACACATACATACCTTCCGTTTATGATCTCAGTACTCTCGTTTCAAATAGATTCTAAGATGCTTGCGATTAGTTCTTCCGTTGTTCCGCTTTCCTCTTTTGTAGTCTCTGAAATAATGATAAATTACAATGAATTACATAGCAGACGAGAGAAATAACATAATATCTGTTAGAATGGAAGCTTCATCGTATACGTAATAAATAGGTTTATTTGATAATATAAAGAAAAATCACTAATAATATACTTACTACTTAATATATATTAATAAATTGTAAAATTTGTACACAAACACCTTCGTTTATAACTATAACCTCAGTACTGTCGTTTGTATTAGATTCCACGCTTGCGATCAGTTCCTCTGTTTTTCTGCTTTCTTCGTCTGTATTCATAGGCCACGTTCAGCAGACTAAGCAGATGAGTGAGCGCTTATAGTGATTAGTTGGATCTGAGTGAATAAACCAATCGTAACAAAGAATCACTGAGCGCTCACTGATCGGGACTGTCTACTGAACGTGGCCATAGTCTTTGAAATAGATCACAATGAATTATAACAGACTAGAGAAATGACGATATATCTGTTACAATGAAAGCTTATCATACGTACTAGTTTCATAACACATATTAAACAATTATAGAGATGCATAAATGATAAATCTATCACAATAGATGATAAAGACATTATTCTCATCTTCCACTTCTTGAATATGATATGACTTTGCAAGTCTACCGCGTCGTCCACGACGATTAGGTCTACCACGACTCCTCCCTCTAATTGTAAGTCCAGCATTACATATGTGCGAATGTCTTCAGATACAGCTATTAAAATAATAAATAAATATACATATGTTTTGTGTGTGTGTGTGTGTGTGTGTGTGTGTGTGTGTATAAATAAATATAATTATTTTTTGCTTTATCAAAAATATTCGTTTGTGAATGTAAGAATGATATTAACGTAAAATTAAGGATGATTATGGTATTCTTGATACCGACGACAATGAACAGAACGATGTACCTTTTTATTCTGCTTCGTCGAGTCCAATATCTGCATCAAGCATACGTGGTGCATGTTGTACATGCTTGATTACAATAGCTACTCATATATTTGTACCATGCGGGCAC
>NW_012042750.1:0-1337 GCF_000956235.1 Wasmannia auropunctata
ACATTTATGATCTTCCAATCGTTGCTCACAAATACTGCAAAAATATAAGTGCCCGCATGGTACAAATATATGAGTATAGCTATTGTAATCAAGCATGTACAACATGCACCACGTATGCTTGATGCAGATATTGGACTTGACGAAGCAGGATAGAAAGATACATCGTTCTGTTCATTGTCGTGTGTAACAAGCACCACAATCATCCTCTGGTATATAAAATGTACGAGATGTTTTCGAAAAGTATCTAACCTTTGCATTTATAATGAGAAAGAGCTATTCTTGAAGTGATATGAACAACGTCGCCTTTAAATTAGTTTCCTTCCGAAGCAATGACCTTCTGTCAACGGTGCATCCACGTGGGAAGGCAGTCCTGAAAGTCGGTTTTTGTGACAGCCAACAGCTCCCTCGTCGCATTTCGCTTTATTTCCTCAACGTCGTCAAATCTTTTGCCCTTCAACGGATATTTTAACTTAGGAAATAACCAAAAGTCACTTGGGGCTATATTTGAACTGTACGGAGGTTGACAAAGTTGGACAATGCTGTGTTTAGTCAAAAACTTCTAAATCAGGTGAGATGATCAATGAGTAAGTGTGTTATCGTGGTGCAGCAACCAGTTCCCACTTCCACAAATGTGGACGTTTTCTCATCACTGCGTTACGCAATCGTTTAAGAACTTTTGGTTATTTTCTAAATTGAAACATCCGCTGAGAGACAAAAAGATTTGACGATGTTGAGAAAATAAATGTCGAAATACGACGAGGGAGCTGTTGGCTATCATAAAAAACGACTTCCAGGACTGCTTTCGCAAATGGGTGTACTGTTGGCAGAAGGTCATTGCTTTAGAAGGAAACTACTTTGAAGGCGACGTTGTTCATATTATTCCGAAATAGCTCTTTCTCGTGATACAGGCAAAGGTGGGATACTTTTCAGACAGACCTCGTACGTTCGGACCTCGTACGTTCAACTGTCAATATAAAATAATTTTATTAATTGATAATTTTAATAAAAATAAAATATATGTACACACACCTTCGTTTACAATGACATTACTCTCGATTTCAATAGATTCCACGCTTGCGATCAACTCCATTTTTCCGAGTTTCTCTTTAATATTCGCAGCTTTTATAATAATGATAAATTACAATGAATTACACAGGAGTCGAGAGAAATAACACAATAACTATTACAATTGAAGTTTCATCGTAAGATGTAATATCATATGTTAAGAATAGTTAAGTTCAGAGCATTTCTGTTAGGAAATGTACAGACGCATATCTCTATGTGCCTGTACGAACGAGTCAAGCGTGACTCGGGTAACTTCGGCTGCCTTCGTATTG
>NW_012042751.1:0-1038 GCF_000956235.1 Wasmannia auropunctata
AAAGTTAAGTACCTAATTAATATACAGACTGAAAATAATTTTGTAGGACATTAAAGTAATTATATAGAAAATTCAAGCATAATGAACAATACTACAAAAAGTTTTGATATTCTATCAACTACCTTGGGTGTCTTACATATAATTATTTTGACAGTCCAATAAAATTATTTTCAGATCTGTATGTAACTAAATCTTTAGATACTTCAGAAAAACTAATCTTTTCGAGTAAGAAAATTGAGAATCATTTGTCATCCATCACTTACAACTTACCATATCCATATTTCGTATTTGGACGATGTATAATTACGCGAAGGCTGGCACTCTGGGAACCATCTGCATACAAAAGTGTACATTTTTTGTAAAAATACTATTTCATATTTTGACATCTCTTTATTTCTCTTTTTCTTTTTATTATCGTTCGCGTTAAATAATGTTAAATTTCAAATAATGCTCACCGAAAATGTTCCATCGACATAAACTTCTGTAGCTGCTGTCAAAGCGTCTAGTAGAGCGTTACTTGTAAATATAACTGCTCCATAACCATCATCTGATATTACTGTACCCTTAAAGATATGTTGAACTGGTTGATAATTTATTAATGTCGCATCAAGTTCAGCAATGGTTTGCGGTGTTTCCGGCCTTCGGCGTAGTTGTTCTTTATTGAGAATGCTCCTCATAACGGTATAAAATATTTTTGTAGCCGCTTAATTGTCTTATATTAGCAGATGAACGTATTTTTGGTATACCTGAGGATGATTACGGTGTGTATGCGAATACAAAGTATATAATATATTCATTTCGACATAACGGACATTTATGATGAATCATACTTACCGGATTAACAGAAACTTTGCAAATATTATGTAGTAATAGCGCGAATACAATGGATATATTCCATTCGACATAATGGACATTTATGATCTTCCAATCGTTGCTCACAAATACTGCAAAAATATAAGTGCCCGCATGGTACAAATATATGAGTATAGCTATTGTAATCAAGCATGTACAACAAGCACCACGTATGCTTGATGCAGA
>NW_012042752.1:0-350 GCF_000956235.1 Wasmannia auropunctata
TAAAGTAGCCAGACTTCTACAAATCGAAGTTCACCTCTTATAAGTTAAACTTCCATTGTCGCTACCTCTATAATGTCTATTTTTACCAAGGTAGATTAATCCAGGTTTAACTTACTTTGTATCTTTTTCTACTTTTAAGAATTAGAACAAAATAAAAAGTAAAACCGTTAAAGTTAATCTACATTGGTAGAAATGAACATAATTTGAAGTTGTAGCTATGTGTAACCGTGAGTAATAGCCTGGTACTTTGTTTTATGGTTACATTTATCATATGTACACGGAAAGAACGATTTTGTTGAAAGGTCTAAAAATTTTGCTGAATACAAACTTGAAAATAATTTTTTGTTGAA
>NW_012042753.1:0-598 GCF_000956235.1 Wasmannia auropunctata
TTGATTTATATATAAAACTAAAAGTATATGCATTTTCATTTCTTTTCCAACTGTAACAATGTTATCTAACAGAATGTTATAATCATTTTTTACATATTTTATAAGTGCAAGTTATATAACAATAGCATTATAATGTGACTTACAAGAAATAAATTAATCTTAACAAATGTACCTGTGTGCTGCTGAGATTTCATTTATCGACATTTAATTGTAAACGAAGTTTTATCTTAAAGTATATTACCTATACATATTTCTTATTTCTCATGTTTACTATAATCAAGAGACACGGAAGTGTCTTAGTTGTTGAGTACTAATTATATTATGTATAGAGGCATGTGAAAGAAAATAATCATAAATAAATCTAAATTTAAATAAGAGCTATAGCTAGATGTTTATGCCAATGATATAATATATTCATAAACATGTTATAATTTATGCAACTACGTAGCCAGGATCCTGGTTGAATTAGTAATATTTTTCGCAACAGGTTATTCTACAGAATTTAGTAAGACGCACATTGACATACAAATTGCTTGTCAATTTAATTTGTGATATTATGTCTGTCTCTTATACACATCTCTGAGCGGGCTGGCAAGGC
>NW_012042754.1:0-531 GCF_000956235.1 Wasmannia auropunctata
GTGCCCGGATCGTGAGTTGTTTTTACAGGATTTTGCCGCGGCGTGTCCACTTGAGAAAGACGGACAATTTCCTACCATCGTGCTTGACAAGTCGCCATACAAGCCGAAAGGTGTCAATAACGCGGACATGGCAGGCATACAGTTCAGTTTCATAAATTTAGTTTTGCTTTGTCCTCAATTGATTGGAGTGCATAACGCAACCGATGAAAACATCGAGGCTTTTTGCCATATGTGGAGATGTTACGGATATTATCTCGGGATGGAAGATAGGTATATATTTTTTAGCGTTAGTAAAAATTGTAGGCATTTAGAATACCCTTTTTAAAATTTTTATATTCGTATAATTTTCTCAGGTACAACTTCTGTCGCGGCAGTCTCGAGGAAATAAAGCAGCGCACTCGGGATTTCTATCAATATTGGCTATTGCCTAATCTTAGGAAAGTTACTCCCGAATGGGAGCATATGACAAGATGTTTCATCGAATCATTGAATTACTATTCCTTGCTGTACATGCCTTACAAAACGATGGCA
>NW_012042755.1:0-330 GCF_000956235.1 Wasmannia auropunctata
CGGCCTCATCGACCAACTCAAGTCCAACAACTTCCAGCAGGCCGTAAACAAAGCCTACCAAATTGAATCCTTCCAAACCATTGAAAATGGACTCAAAAGTAGCGGAGTGAATACACAAATCGCAGCTGATATCATGTATATAGTTCTCGGCATCACTACACCGAACAATGATTTTGTTTACCAAGAGCGTACATTGGAGGAAGAAATGAAGGACTTTCTGGAAATTCTTCCGTGGGAAAATATTATTGAGATTATTATCAGCTACGTAGAACAAGATAAAAAAGTACAGAATGCTCTGCAATACCTGCTTTCACCTGAATTTGAATCCAT
>NW_012042756.1:0-454 GCF_000956235.1 Wasmannia auropunctata
TGCGTGCGTGCGTGCGTGCGTGCGTGCGTGCGCGCGTGCGTGTGCGCGTGCGTGCGTGCGTGCGTGCATGCGTGTGTGTGGATTATTTCATACGAAAACGCAATGACTTTGCCTATAAATGTTTTGAACTTTTTTAAATGTATGAGTACTCAAATTTTAGCATTTTTTAAGTAGAATTAAATGTCACCTGGCGAATTTGGAAAACTTTAAAATGGCGACCATGGCGGCATCCTCAATGGGTTAGGTTCTTTGAGTATGTAGTACATGGAGGTGGAATGCCTTTGTTCTTTGTAGGCCGCAAGTGAGTCCAAGAGTGGTAAGGAGTGCGAGAGAAAAAGGTATATACGAGCGATACCACGTGATACTTCGTCCTCTCTGTCTGTCGAATGATCGACGCATGCGCAGAGAGGACGAATATTACTCGTCTACCTTTCTCTCTCGCACACATCTTGGA
>NW_012042757.1:0-433 GCF_000956235.1 Wasmannia auropunctata
CGGAGAACGGTAGCAAAAATCTATCAAAAAGATCCCACCCTCCAAAACTTTTTGAATTTCAAGAAGCAAAGAGCCCGTTGCAATAAAATTCTATATCGGCAAAAAAGGAAAGGATGGAGGAGTCTTGTTAACTCTTTTGATTTCAAGACTCCGACTGCTGAGGTTTGGTCATTACCCATACAGCACAAAAAGATTGCTGATACATTGCAGAATAGTTTCATTGGAATATAGCAATATTGCAAATTGGTTGCGAAACATTGTTGCATCATTGTTGTATGATTGCGGCAACGTTAAGATGGCCGCTTTTTGTAATATTACAACGAAATATCGTAGCAATATTGCAATGTAATATAGTTGGAAAAATGCACAAGCACAGGAATTTCTGAGAACAATCGCAAAATTTTATTAATCAGCATTTTATATCAGAAAATAA
>NW_012042758.1:0-345 GCF_000956235.1 Wasmannia auropunctata
GCCACCGCTGCCGCTGCCGCTGCCACCGTTGTCGTCGTCGTCGTCGTATGCGTCGACGAGAAAATAATGAATGCATGAGAGGGACCGGGGGTGAAATAGGGGTGGTGAGTACCACACGGGGCAACGTGTCGCGCACACGTGTTCGCTCGCCACCTCTTGCATGCGCCTTCTCCACTTCCCGCATCACTGCCATATCCCCCGAGAGAGAGAGAGAGAGAGAGAGAGAGAAAAAGAGAAAGAGAGAGAGAGAGAGAGCAGGGCTGAAACGTGCGAGAAATTCAAGAGGAGCGTTATCGAATGCGAATGAATAATGGGGGCTTAATTGATCGCTTATAAGATGGACGC
>NW_012042759.1:0-921 GCF_000956235.1 Wasmannia auropunctata
GAACAGATTATGCAGTGTTCCAATTATCAGCTAGAATGGATCGAATCGTTGATATGGGATAGAGAGAAGAAACAGATCACTCAACACAGTTTACAATAAATAATACATTTAATGTATTATTGGTGTTCTATACACGAAGCTTCTTTAACAAAAAGAACTTCCGCACGCAGCGTACAAAAGAGAAGTGCGTTACATAGATAGTTGGCGAACAGCGCCAACTACAGAGAAATATGCGCGCTGCACATTTCTATGAATATACTAGAAAGAATCCTAGACCATAAACTAAGTAACGACACAGAATTATACTAATCTCAATAATATATATGAAGGTAAATAATCGCATAACGTAACGCTTAATTAACATGCGCAGAAGACATTACATTGTCTGATTGCGACAGCGGTCGCGTGCCGAACCGAAATGCAGGTAGACGACCAAGCGGACCGCGCAGTTAAAAAAGGCCACTCGTTCAGATCGGACGTTTTAAGACAGTTGGAAAAAGCCACTCGTAGAGTTCAGACGTCTTCTTAAGAGTTCCAAGTCGTACCAGATCTTTGCCAGTTCCTTACTAAATCGTCATCGAACTCCATTCCGCTCTACCGAGCCCTGCCATTCAAGTTCTTCTGCAATTACAATTTCATATTATCTCCGCCGAATCCGCTAAGTCGTCTTACTAAGGTAATACTAATCGATTTGCTTATGTTTATTCTCGAATTTTTAGAAACGTAAGAAGAATAACCGATTACACATTTTAAATCTTATTATATTAGGTGTTAAACTTAATTCCTGCCGCTCGCTATTAGAGGGTGCTGGCTTCAACGCTGGCGAGTTTCGACGATGACGTCATATATCTTTTGTAGTTTAAACATCGCTGAAAGTGATTCAATCCTCTAGATTAGATTTCTCGACGCCAAAGAGATTTT
>NW_012042760.1:0-530 GCF_000956235.1 Wasmannia auropunctata
TTTCATTATTCCGAGTGTATGAGTTAGTTTCAAAAATCCATTACACTATGTTTCTATTGTAATTATCATTTACAAAATTCGCAACAACATTGGTAGTTGGAACTGCTAATTCTATCTCTGATGGAGTAATATGTGATACGTATGGCATTGTATGAGTAGAAGTAGTTGTAAGTGTCTGTACATTCTGAATAGAAGTGTTTGGAAATTTCTGTAAATTTTAAATACAAGTTGTTAGGAACCTTCAAGTAAGGGATAGGACATAATATGATTCGTACTGTACGAGTATGTGCGGCCATTGGCTGCCGCCATTAATGACATACTTTCAATTTCATTAATGAGCTCACCAATGAGTGAATTCAGTGAGCTGTATACATACTGGTACGGTCACACTGTACGAAAGAGACAACTTATAGTATCCTTTTAATTACAGCGGTTTATCTGAGCTAAAGAGTCTTAGGAATTCTCAAGTAAAGGATCGACCAAACCGCTGCCAACAGAGGGATATTTTATCTAATTGTTTTACTCTCGCA
>NW_012042761.1:0-429 GCF_000956235.1 Wasmannia auropunctata
ATCAAACACTGAAAAGTTTCTCTTAATTTGGACAGATTGCCACATAGGTAAACCATGGGCCGCGATTTTTGATGAGCCTTTTGTTGTTACCATTACCAGCATTTCATCATTGGCATAATTACGCAACACTATATGTGCATCGCATTCGGCGCAGAGGCCAACGAACAATTGTACGCACATCATTTTATTATTAAATTGGAAGATGGGACTTGTTAAAACTGCATTCTCGACAGTTGTATGCAGAAAGTCATCTAAAAAACACGTTTACATGGTCATTTTTTCTTCGTTACTTGAATGATGCTTGATTTGAATTGATTTTGATTTATTAAGACATTCATTAAGAATCTACATACTCACATATATGAAATCGATACAACATTGCTTCATTACTTCTAATGAACATATGATAATCATTGCTTGAACGTAAAT
>NW_012042762.1:0-2034 GCF_000956235.1 Wasmannia auropunctata
GAGTTTAAGAATTAATTGATACGATTAAATTTATTTCTAACTACGTTTACAATGTTCATAGTATGTGAAAAAGAGAGTTATTATATTTAACATTTCTATTATTACGGAATCGGAAGATCTAGCGCTGTGGATTATAGGTAATTCTCGATACTAATAATTATCAGCGGATAGTACTCGTCTTATTTAATCTCAAAAGAAACGTGTGTAACATGTTTGGAATTTCGAAGTTAGAGGTGACATAGTAATAACTCAGAATTCATTAATAATAATATATATATATATATATATTTTTTTTTTATATGTTTTTATATATTAAAATAAGAAAACGGGGCGCGAACATGAGAGCGAATATAAGATATTATTAAACATTTTTATAACCACATGTTACTTATTTATACGCATGTATACAATCTTACTGTTATCGTTACATTTTACTCTTCGACGAGCTCCTCCAGCGAAGCGGGAGAGAGGGGGGGGGGAAGAAATTATAAAAGAAAAGCACGGGTTGATCGTGGGGGCTACGGTGGGACATTTAAATTTTGTCCGCGACGCACTGAGGACGAGATTGATTTGAGACAAGTCACTGGTTAAGTTAACTCCGGTTTAAATAAAAGGTGAGGACTTACTTTTTGCTGATTGAAATTTGAGCACGGGCTGGAGTGGCTGGCAGGTGGCCACGTCGGGTATGAGTCGGGCTTCTCGACCGCTGGTTGTTCGGAGTCTCTGTCTCTCCACGAGGGATCCTCGGCACTCAATTTTTAAAGCGCGTACAGTTTCTAAGTTTTTTCGTGCTCGTCAAAGTGACAGAGTGGCAAAATACTAGACTGAATCCTGAAATCCGAGTGTCGCGAGACGCCTGGAAAAGCCCTTTATATACCTAGGAGCCCGGTCCGGCTCCTTTGTTTTTCGGAAGCCGCAACTTCCGGAAAAAGGGGTATCGGAGTGACCCTTCAAATCCGGAGCTGGCGAGTTTCTTGCGGCGTTGACAGCCGATAGATAAGGTCCTCGCCTAGTTTGACATGTGCCGAATTTATTAATGAATTTTATCTTTTGAGACCGAAGGAGTCTTTTTCCTAAGAACTCACACGTGGGACCAGGCGGCGAGCTTTTCTGTTTACTTAATTGTAGGGTAATGGGGTTATCGGCAAAAGATTTCTGCAATTGACGGCTCTCGCGCGTCCGCTTCTTGAAACGCAGGAAGTCCTAAATCTAACACGTAATAAAATAATCGCCGCTAATCGACTTCCCGTTTCCGGGACTCTCCACGAAAGAAAAGAATCGTGGAGTCCTCAGGACGTAACACACGATTAACATGATTTTCAGAATAAATTTTAAAAGAAAATTTTCTCTGTGTAGGAAATATTTTTCTGTTAAAATAAAAAAATTTTCTGCCTTGCAAGGTAAGAGTATAATTCTATTTCATGTTTTTCCTAGGAAAAATGCAATGTGTTATTGTATATTTGTTATGGCCTCTTATGTAGTCCACATTTTGATATCGTTAACGACGCATTTTAGAAAGAGGCAGTTAACATTCAGAGGATGGATACCGTATGATTACTCGTCGTTTATGCTATTTTGTCTCACATATGTTTATCAATACATAGGCGCGATATTCTCGTGCCTCATCCACACTGCTTGTGACAGTCTCATTGTCGGTCTGTTAATGCATTTGTGTTGTCAAATTACGATCTTACAATATCGTTTAAAAGGTCTCGTAAATGGCCAGAATACTGTGCGTGACTGTGTACGCCAACATTGCCATATAATTAAGTTAGTCTTGTGAAAATCGCGTTAATCTTGATAAATCTAATCTTAGAATATTTTTAATAGTTAATCACTTTCTAACAACAAGTTCCTGTTTTCTAATTTTTTCAAGGCAATAATTTTAATGCTAAGACGTATGAAAACGTTTTTTACAGATTTGCAAACGCGGCTAACGAGAGATGTACGAAGATAATCGGATTTCAATTCGTAATGAGTACATTTGCAGTGTGCTCGACATTGTTCCAATTAACTCGAATTACATTAAACGTA
>NW_012042763.1:0-1529 GCF_000956235.1 Wasmannia auropunctata
TTTTTTAATATCTAAGTTTGTTTCAGTTACAAAAACACTGATTCAATAAAATCGATTGTAATCCGTCTAAATCCGATTCTAGGAAAGACAACATTAATCTGAATTTTTAATTCAAATTTTTAATTCGAAATTTAGCGATGGCGCGTATGTAATTTCAATCTGCTTTAATAATATCTAATTTTTAGTAATTGAGTTGATCGTAATCCAGTGTAATTCGAAATTCACCGATTTTGAGGATATAAACTAAATTGGTTTGAATGCTATAAAAATCCAATTTTGTCTGTGAGCAGTATAATAGTAATTTGTTTTAATTTTTTTGCATACATTTGTATGAAACGCTATCGCTTCTCTTGATCCAGTATTTTACATTGTGTTGTACACTGGGAAAAAAATTTACTCGATTCAAGTAAATATATTAATTTAAAAGCCATGTACTTGAATCAAGTAATTATATATTTAAATCAAACAATTTTTCCTACTTTCAAGAAAATATTTATTAGCGTTTAACTAATTCATTTCAATAATAAATATTTTGTCGCAATAAAAAAATGTTATCTTAAATCAAGAAATATTTTCTTAAAACTGAAAAATGATGGTTTTAGATGTAATAATTGCATTTATTTAAAAGTAGTAGCCAATTTTTAAAAAATATTTAAATTTGATTTTTCAATTATTTGATTAAAATAAAGATTTATTTTATTCAAGAAACTAATGTATTAATACTGGAACACTAAAAGCAAACAATTAATCACTTACAATAATGAAATATTTCTTATATTGAACTAAATCTTTCTTTAATTCAAATTATTTATTTACTAAAATATATTTTAAAATTATTTAAAAATTAAAACATATATTTACTTAATAAAAGTAAATATTATTTTAAATAAAAAAGTAAATCCTCTGATTTTTAAAAAATTCAACTGCTAAATTATTTATTTGATCTAATAGAATGTTAAGTTAAACTAAAACGTTGATGTTTTACAACGAAGAATATATTTCTTTGTAATTGGAAAATAAATATTTACTTGAATCAAAAGTATTATTACTTTCAAATCAGAACATATTTATTTTTATTTATGCAATAAATTACTTAGTATCCATAAATATTTGTAAAAAATATTTCCTTGAATAAAATAAATGACTAATTTACAATTAGAAAATATTTCTTTAAGGGGTAATATCTACCTGAAAAAAAATTTTGGCCAATTTTTTTTTTGCCTAAATTACATAAAAACATGTTAAAAATGATGTAAGACGTGATTTATTGTCGAAAAAAGTTTTTAAGTGCCCGAAAACGACGAATTTTTGAAGCAACTCCAAACGCGAAAATGACAAATTGAGTTTCGAAGCGAGTTCCCTTTTGCTCGTTACCGACGGTACGACGGCAGTCTAAATAGTGTCTAAATAAGGCACAGATGTTACTACTTGGTAGTTGGAAGGCAAGTATTGAACAAATATTGCCTGTGTTGCCAGATTGGCCGTTGAAATAAAAGCGCAAACACGTGTTGCGAGCGTCGTGCGGACAG
>NW_012042764.1:0-330 GCF_000956235.1 Wasmannia auropunctata
GCTGCTCGTTACGCTGGTAAGTTGGGGCCCTCGGCGGCTTTCCCGCCGCCCTTATTTCAAGGTCTCGACTGAGATTACCCCCCGGGAGTGCATTCCGGGAGATAGTTCGCGATGAATGTTCGTAGTAAATTTCAATTTGTTTAGGAAAAATTTGAAGAAAACTTATTTGTGGAAGTGATTTCCGACTAGTAACATACTAATTTCTTGGGAACAAATTAAAAAAATTTTTTACACTAGACTCATTTGCCTTCTCTCTAAATTTTCTGGAGTAAATCTCACTTCAAAAGATTGAAAATACTGCCACTCGGCTACTTGAGAGATCGGAAGAGC
>NW_012042765.1:0-700 GCF_000956235.1 Wasmannia auropunctata
TATTAAGTTGTATTATGTTTTATTTTGTTTGTACTGTATATCAATAAGTTTTATTTGTATACATTAATTTTTATTTAATAATATTTAAGTAATCAATGGAGTTTAATTAAATTTTTTTACCTATGCTTCTATTCTTATCTATAATAATCCATATCATGTGTTTAGTATTTAAAATTTTCAAAAATTGGCGTCGATGCGAATGTATCATGTTTTCCAAAAATTGTTTTACTTTAATATAATTATTAACCGTGATCAAATTCTGAAAGTGTGTATAACAGACAATTTTAATCCTATGTATCTAAATATACATATAAAAGAAATTAATGATTGATTTTGTACTTAGAAAACAAATGTGTCAACTTTGAGAATATTTTAATATCGCTTAAATTCTTATTGCTAATGCTTTAGTTATATTAATTTATATACATGATTAATTTGTGGAATAATTGTTATTGTACATGTATGTATTAAAAGTTTATACCAATCCAAGAAGTTGTAGTAGTTAAATTACCGATAACATTAATATGAAAGCAATAATTTCGTATAAAGACGTCAATTATAGCAATCAGAATGTCGCAATCATATTTAATATTTACGAATAGTACCATTATATTATTCATCAATATGACTATTACAAACCATCCTATGACGAGTCACTGTGCTTTTTTATATAACTTGTCATAATCTGTCATTGTTCCGA
>NW_012042766.1:0-953 GCF_000956235.1 Wasmannia auropunctata
AATTGATACAGAGTTTTGATACCTGCGTTTTGAACGTAACAGGTTCGCATAGTGCAGACGTTGATAACGTGATCGGTGCAATAAATGATCTGCAAATGAATTTATTAACAACCTGTGGAGATTTCTTAAAATGTACACAAAATCCTTTTAAAGTAGTGAAATGCTTCACTAACGTAAGTACTTCAATTAATTTTTACTTGTTTTAATCTTTAAATATTCTTTTCATAATAACCTATAAAAGTTTTCTATAAGTTAATAATATAAATCTTTCTAAAAAATAAGTTAATAATATAAATCTTTCTAAAATCAAAATATACTCTTTCATTCTAACGCATAGAAAACTTTTATGCAAAACTTTGATTAGCATGTTGAATGTCGAATTTATTCGTTTATTTCTCTGACAACGCCGGAATAGAGAGAGAATTTTCACTTTTAGATAAATATTTCGAAAATATTATAAATATAATTGAATTATACAAACTTATTATGCACAGTACGTACGAGTTTTATACATTTTTAAAGTTTGTTAGCGCCAATCAGCGCCGCGGCGCCGATCACCGGTGATCAGCGCAGTACCGTTGAAAGTTGAAGTGTCAAATATTGGTGACCAGCATGCCAGCATTCAACGTGTTGCATTATTAATTTAACACGTATATAATTTTTAAAAACACTTTTTAAATAAACTCTAACTTTTTTTTAGATGTTCGACAGCGTTACTAAGATAGGTCCTCAAATGGAAAAAATAGTGGATATGATGTATGAGCTCACGCTAATGTTCCCCAATGTGAATATGTGCTATGTTTCGTCAATGCACCAAATGGGCAAGATTTTCGGCAACAATTTTCGAAATATGGGAAAATGTATCCAAAGTCTTTTGATACCAATTTAAATAATTTGTTGATTAATATATCTTTACTTTTAACTATGTTATAATATATATATATATATATATA
>NW_012042767.1:0-306 GCF_000956235.1 Wasmannia auropunctata
ATAAAAATAGCAGATAGTGTAGACTTTCCTAGGTCAAAACAACTACCGACTGATCTGCAAAATAACAAAAATGTTAAGCTTAAAAATAAATATTTTGTATTTTGTATAATTCGTTTAGTTACTGAAAACTCTGGTGTAGCTAATAGCCACAAAAAAACGAGTAATTGTCGATTTGGATCTGTAGTTTGATGTCCAGCTGCTCAAGCACTTTCTAATAGAGGAGCTATTCAATTTAGGAGCCATTGAAAACTTGTCATGGTTACTCTAAAGTGGCTTTGAAATTCGGAAGCGGTAGACATATCGACT
>NW_012042768.1:0-656 GCF_000956235.1 Wasmannia auropunctata
CGTCATAACCGCGTTCCGTTTTCACAGTTTTCAAACGCCCGGGCGAACTTTTCGTCGTGCTCGGGGGTGCGTTCCGTATGCCGAGTGTTTGTCCGGACGAAGTGTGACGTCACACACCGAAGTTGTCTCGTGAAACGGAACGATTCTTGGACGTTTTTACACTTGCGCATACATGATATCCATACATATTGATTCGTAAAATCTTCGTATATTGGCGAATTTCGAAAAATCTTTATATCTGATACTCTGCTAGGACAACCCGCAAAGCAATCTAGCACTGGCATTTTATTATCACATTGCTTGCAGAGTTATAGCATATATAAAACATTTTCTGTTAGTATAGACATCCGGATTTTGCACTTGGAGCATAATTAATAGGAATATACGTTCCATCGATAGCACAGATTATGACCTATATTCCAGCAGAAGCTTGAAAATATAATGCTATGCATTGCTCATTATTTGGCCAAAATATTATTTCTGAAGAAATCTCATTTGAAGCAGTCAGAATCTGCATAAAAATAGCAGATAGTGTAGATTTTCCTAGGTCAAAACAACTACCGATTAATCTGCAAAATAACAAAAATGTTAAGCTTAAAAATAAATATTTTGTATTTTGTATAATTTGTTTAGTTACTGAAAACTCTGGTGTAGCT
>NW_012042769.1:0-712 GCF_000956235.1 Wasmannia auropunctata
GTTGAATACGAAATGTTATTTGCAATCGAGAGATACACGATTTGTGCGAGTGCGCGTTATTTGCGGCGATGTTTCACAAACAGCGTTGACACTTCGGCAAACGAGTTTCCGCGAAACTTTGCTCAACAATCCAACGAGAGTCGATACGTCCTGAAGCCCAAAAATCTTTAAGGATCGCTTTTCTGGGCGCACCGAATACTGGAGAAAGCACCCTCGTTAATCTTGTTAAAAGATCGGTAATTATTTTTATTTGTACGTTTTATATAAATTAAATTATATTATCTGTGTAGCATTCAATTATTAAGTTATCTTATTTACATTTCCTGCTTGTATTAAAAAAAAATACGAAGTATATTTTGTAAAATTTTATTATAAAAATTTTTATTTATTTTTATTATATAATAATTATTTCAATATATTCTTCTTTAAATGTATGTATTGTATCATTAAATAGGTATGTCCGGTATCCTGCAAAGTGCACACCACACAGACCAAAGCACATGGAATTTATTGCGAAGGCGATACCCAGCTTGTATTTATGGACACGCCTGGGATGGTTACAACGAAAGAATGCAAAAAGTTCAAGTTAGCCGGCAGCTTTAACATGGATTCGAGAACCTCCTTAAACATCGCAGATATTATAGGGATTGTGCAGGACGCAGAGAACATATACACCAGACACAAGATCAATTCGAACTTTATTAGAGCTCCT
>NW_012042770.1:0-1001 GCF_000956235.1 Wasmannia auropunctata
AGAAATGTAATTTCAGAAATGATTAAATCGCACTAAATCGTACGTTGCACCCCGGTATAGTGACTTAAAGTTAAATTGCGAGTATTAAGTATAATTATTTGAATATTATTTTATTTTTCCTACATTTTTTAATGATGTATTAGATATAAAAAAATGATTTTCTAGGTTACTAATCACGAGCGCTATGACTTAAATAATAGCTTACAAAGTTCTTTACTTGTATTAAAACTTTACTTTTGAGTACAAATCTATTTTTAAGAATTTTGATTGCTCTCCCACATTAATTGTGCGACAATGTCCATTTCCTTCGTTCATCTCATCGACCGCGTATAAATTTCATGTAAATGCCTGCAGTCGTGCGCAAATATACAAATCAACCTTTAATAATAATTTAATCGAACGCCGCGTCCGCCTTTTGCGCACAAACGAACCTTGTTTGTCTGGTCGCCGTCATTATGCGCAACCTAATTACCGGCCAATGATTTCATGGAACGCCATTCGAAATCCAATTGACGAGATGCCCGCGCGATTGGCGATTCACCGACGAATTAAACGCCCGCGTTGCCGATCGTCGGGCATTTACATATTTAATGCCAAGGACTTGATGTGAATTATGCCCGAAATGTGGCCAACGCCTACGGGTACGCGGTTTTACATATTTTCATGTAAAATTCAATTCTCCAAGTGTACAACTAGACGGATGAACCTAACTGTATCTTTCTTTCCGGAGGCTTCGTTAAAAGTTCTCGTTTCACTCATTCGCTCCGTTCGATTTAATTTAATTTCAATTCCTAAATATATTCGATATTATATATATATATATATATATATATATATATATATATTTCAATGATAGTGTCTTATAAGATAAAACTAAACGATACGCGTATATTGATTCGCGATTCCCAATTCAACGCATATGTAAGGCGCGCTGCTTGAAAAGCTTTTCTTCATATATCTCGGTAAATATGACTTCCGCTTTTACGCATTTAACATTTCCG
>NW_012042771.1:0-515 GCF_000956235.1 Wasmannia auropunctata
CAAATCAATTACAGACAAATCGTGCAATATTTTTATATGCACAATTAGCTCAACGAAAGAATGAAGCAGATAGTAAAAGACGATAAATTTCAACGTGGAATTCTGATATCCTCGGGGGAGCTTAGCACGACGTCCGCTTGTACAAAGGATTAAAGGTGTTAACCTCGCGTACGGGGCGATTAGGGCCACTGAGAAGTGTATATCGCCCACGGGCGATACGGCGGGGGACGAACGGACGTTTTAACGCGACGCGGAAATATTCAGCGAGGAGAGTAGTAGTAAAAGCCGAGGAGCAAAAGAGAGCGAGAACGAGAGAGAGAGAGAGAGAGAGAGAGAGAGAGAGAACGGCAGACAGAGAGGAACGTGCAAAACAACTCGTATCGGGCATTGTTCGATGACACCGTTCGTGCAATCAAGCGAGACGCGTTTCTTGCCTCTGTCCGTCGCTTCTGCCCTCGGTCTCGGAAGATTCCATTGATCGCAAGTAAATCGCATCGTCGTCGTCGTCGTCATCG
>NW_012042772.1:0-617 GCF_000956235.1 Wasmannia auropunctata
CCCGAGGCAACGGCCCTTATCGATTTCCTGGAGCTCGTTAATGTCCCGCGATACTAATTAACGAGACGCGCGGGCGTCATCGCTCGCGCGCTTCCGGTGAAATTTGCGATCGCCGCGGCCGCGGCTTCGTCCGCGGAAAGGCGAGTTAAAGTCCATACGCGACGTTATCTTTGCGTTAGATAATGCGATCGAGATCCTTAATTACCGCACAGCATTGGTCGAGAAAAATCTGAGAAAAGCGAGATACGGGTCTTTGCAGTTCCGATTCATTGGAATCCAGCTATACTACCAGTTTGCATGTCAATATCAAAAAGAGCACCGTTTGCGCTGTGTAAGCGGAAGTGTTGCCATAGAATCAATGTTGAAGCGAGAAGCTAAATTACGTGAATTAGTTTTCAGAATATATTCAAAAATAGTTTCATACTAATTTATATAATAATTTAGAAAGATAAATATGTTGCGTAATGTTAAATACATTAACACGAAAAATTATACCGACATGTTGATTAAGACAAATTGGCTTTCTCCAAGTTGCAATAAACAAACTCAAATAATTTTATATAATTTAATATAGTTATAATAAAAATTAATAATTTTGAAAAAGTCCATAATTAATA
>NW_012042773.1:0-361 GCF_000956235.1 Wasmannia auropunctata
CGTTCCAGGATAACGCGCGGCTCCCTCGGAGCGCGGCCGAGCGGCGTCGCATCAGTGGGGGCGGCAAAGGCGACGCGTCTCGACATCTGCCGACTTGGCGAGGGCGTCGTCAAGACGACAGATGGCAAAACGACGACGCGTTCCTGCCTCATTTGCGGCGGCGGCGGCGGCGGCCTAGGCGTGGTTGTTGCTGGAACGTGTCGACTCGCTGGCGAGGGCGTCGTTAAATCGACACGTTCCAAGATAACGCGCGGCTCCCTCGGAGCGCGGCCGAGCGGCGTCGCATCAGCGGGGGCGGCAGAGGCGACGCGTCTCGACATCTGCCGACTTGGCGAGGGCGTCGTCAAGTCGACAGTTGGCA
>NW_012042774.1:0-318 GCF_000956235.1 Wasmannia auropunctata
TCCCAGCTTCGCGAGACGTAGACGAGGGGGGGTAATAATACCCTCCCTCCTCTGCCCGAAACCTTGTGGCACCTCGGATGGTGCACCACCATCACCATCATCCGGCGGCGGCCTAGGCGTGGTTGCCGCTGGAACGTGTCGACTCGCTGGCGAGAGCGTCGTCAAATCGACACGTTCCAGGATAACGCGCGGCTCCCTCGGAGCGCAGCCGAGCGGCGTCGCATCAGTGGGGGCGGCAGAGGCGACGCGTCTCGACATCTGCCGACTTGGCGAGGGCGTCGTCAAGTCGACAGATGGCAAAACGACGACGTGTTCCTG
>NW_012042775.1:0-436 GCF_000956235.1 Wasmannia auropunctata
GTTAAGGATAACACGTTGAATATATTTAGGATTATGTACAAGGTAGGAATGTCAGTGTAGATACTTGGTTAAGATGGATTGACTCCGGGAGGATGTAGGAAGTAAGTCGGGTGGCACCCGAAGGTGCCCGCGCCGAAAGGTGCGAAATTTAGCGCCTGTTCTCTTTCCCCAAAAGCTCGAACAGGGCCTTCGTCCGGTCCTGGACGAAGGGTCGGCGGCGGAAGCGTGGAACCGGCTGGAGCGGAATGCTCACAACTGCCTCGCAGCCTCGTACGGTCCGGGGACGCCTGCGTGATGCGACGCAGCACCTCCTCAAACCGCCCGGAGGACTCCGAGGGCCGGTTGCGTTTAGCCGCCGGAGCCGGTGCGGACGGTGAGTGACCGGGCATGCAAGGGAGTCGGTCAACCGGACTCCTTGGGCGTCCGGGAGTTCGCG
>NW_012042776.1:0-325 GCF_000956235.1 Wasmannia auropunctata
TAAAACTCACGCTCAGATATCGGCCGCTTTCCAAAGCTCGTAGCATGGACAGTTTATTGACCTCGTTTAACATAACGTGAAGCATCCGCCATTGCACCTTGTGTATTTCGACTTTAGGCTCAGTCGCGGCGTCTCCCACAAGACAATTGTTATTGTTGCGCGCTCGTATCAAAATCAATTCGTGCCGAGCGTTAACAACCACACGTTTGTAATCCTCACAAAAGCCCAGCAACATGTTGAGTGGCACGCAAAAGTTAAAGTATCCTTCGGATATGTGCGGTGTTAAGGCCCATCCAGACTGAGTCGACAAGGCACACAGGGGATA
>NW_012042777.1:0-614 GCF_000956235.1 Wasmannia auropunctata
CATCCACGGTAGCGCTCTTGATGGACTCGTTTTGTCGCGTGCAGTCAATGACTACGAAAGGTCCATTCTCCAAAATAAACCTACGGTTAACAGCGTTTCATCGTTTGTGCATCCGTAATAAGTTTTACGAAAACGAGCATACATATCAAACAGGATGGCGTATCTGTTTTTATCAAAGTCTAGATTTAAGTCGTCGTACGAATAAAAATTCTGAATTTAAATAAAGTTTCACATTGATTAATTTACATTCATCGAATAAAGAAGCATCTTTAGACATGACGTTCTTTCGACCAATCTGCAAGGCAAAGATAACGTATCGTCGTTTTTCTAGTTGCGTTGCAGTCTTCACAGCCCATGAATGCTTGGTAGTGCTCTGCAACAAGGGGTACTCGTACAGATCCCACGAGCGAAAACTCACGCTCAGATATCGGCCGGTTTCCAAAGCTCGTAGCATGAACAGTTTATTGACCTCGTTTGACATAACGTGAGGCATTCGCCATTGCACCTTGTGTATTTCGACTTTAGGCTCAGTCGCGGCGTATCCCACAAGACAATTGTTATCGTTGCGCGCTCGTATCAAAATCAATTCGTGCCGAGCGTTAACAACCACACGT
>NW_012042778.1:0-744 GCF_000956235.1 Wasmannia auropunctata
TAACATTCCATCTCTGTAGTCGTTCTCGTTTTGTTGACAGTTCTTGTTTTCACGTTTTTTTCACGTTTTTGCAAGTTTCTTCATGTTGGCAGTTCTCGTTTTCACGTTTTTTACGTTCGCGTTTCACGTTTGTTTCACGTTTTTTCACGTTTTTGCACGTTTTTTTACGTTTGCGTTTCACGTTTTTCACGTTTTTCACGTTCGCGTTTCACGTTTTTTTCACGTTTTTGCACGTTTTTTTACGTTCGCGTTTTACGTTTTTCACGTTTTACATTTTCACGTTCACGTTTATGTTATTATCATATAAGTAATGTTCAATTATTATTATTATTATTATGTTATATTGATCTTAATTATAGGGAAGGGAAGGGAAAAGAAATAAAAAGTAGTCTTTTTTTAATCAAACAATAATACATTTTTTATTTTTTTAAATCTCGCAATTCTTTCTGGCGTTGTGACCACCAGTTAAATATTTTAAATACACTGCTCAAAAAAATTATGGCATAGAAAAATTTTGAGCAAAAATTGGTCAACTTTGGTTAACGGTAACTCCGCAAAAAATCATCGTAAAATGATGAACTTTTTTTCAAATGAAAGCTTGAAATCTCTACTTTAAAATACTGTGAGTCGATTTTAAATTTAATGCACCCGTGTGGCTGTAAACTCTTAAATCTGAGAGCATGTTTGCCACAACTGAAAATTGTAAAGTTTGAACGAGTGCACGGACTTGCTAAAATTTTTCCA
>NW_012042779.1:0-582 GCF_000956235.1 Wasmannia auropunctata
TCATTTCCGAACATTCTATTAAATATGAGTTTACCATAGTGTTCATTTGCGCTTCATTCATCTTTTCTTCATTTTTTAACATAATTTTATGAAGCTGTTCTATGTTATAATCTATTTCTTTAAATTTATGATTGTTTTCTCTAAAGGTAATCGAGAAATTACCGATCATCGATTGAATAATATTTATTTGCTTCTTATACAAATCTGTTAATTGTTTTGAATTATTATATACGAGATCTATCTGATCGTTATAATAGTCGGCATCGGTGGAATCTAATGTACCAAAGAGGATTTTCGCTATTTGACCAACAAAATCGAAAACACCTTGTTTCTTTCTCCGTTTATTGCTTACGTCGTCCGATCTTCCTATCAAGTCATTAACGGTTTCCCTATCAACTTTTAGGCTTTTCATTTTTCGCTGTAAGCGTTCCAATTCTTGTAATCCTGAACATGTTATCTCGTGTTTGCCGTATTTAATATAACATAAAATGTCGATTTTATCTATAAAGAATTTTAGTATTTTTCCTTTCCCTCCAGCGGTGCAAGATTAACATAATTTATGAACTTCCAGTGATCTCGAAA
>NW_012042780.1:0-1099 GCF_000956235.1 Wasmannia auropunctata
TTCGCATAATTTGCTAGTATTAAGTTTGACATCGGGAATATAATCTTTTTCGATTGTGCTTATTGCTCCAATGGTTTGACTACGAAGTAACGCATTGTCAGAAATAGCGTCGCAATCTGAGGATAGACTAATGACTCCGGTTGAAAATAATTTTGTTTGTCGCGGCTTGTTATCTTTGCATAAAATGTGAAGCGTTTCATTACGAGGAACTGTGTAAAGCCAAGAATTTGTATAGTTTTCAATTGGTACCAAACAGTATTGTGAATTCGCGTAACTCTAATGTCGCATTCTTTCATTATACTTTCTAATCTAGCTGATTTTAATAATTCCGATTTGCAATTTTGAACTGCTGAAACCTGATATAATAAATTCGTTTGCTTACATATCCTTACATTATTAATCTTCTTACATTTAGCTAAGTGTTCTGTGAAATGAGTGTACAATTGTTTGTCAGATCTAAAGCCTAAATAAGCATAAGAGGGATATATAAATGCATAGATGCCCCTCTCGCTCTGCTTGATTGGTAACGGGATTGCATGATATAAAATAAAATTATTTTGTTCAATCAAAGGTATTTCGATAACATAGATTAGTCGATGATTTTTATAAAATATATACTTATATCGCTTACATCTATCAATAAGTTAGTAAATTAATTAGGCTTTAAAGGTACAGGAAATTGTTTATTGTCTACAACGAAACGAGTTTCTTTTAAATGTTTAAATAATTCTTTTGGTGAAAGTATTTTAGGATGAATTAATCCTCGACGTGCTAGTAAAATAGCGTCTGTTAATATTTCTAATTCTAGTTCATATTCAAGTATCATTTCCGAACATTCTATTAAATATGAGTTTACCATAGTATTCATTTGCGCTTCATTCATCTTTTCTTCATTTTTTAACATAATTTTATGAAGTTGTCTTATGTTATAATCTATTTCTTTAAATTTATGATTGTTTTCTCTAAAGGCAATCAAGAAATTACCGATCGTCGATTGAATAATATTTATTTGCTTCTTATACAAATCTGTTAATTGTTTTGAATTATTATATGCGAGATCTATCTGATCGTTATAATAGTCGGCATCGGTGGAATCTAA
>NW_012042781.1:0-332 GCF_000956235.1 Wasmannia auropunctata
TCTTCGCATAATTTGCTAGTATTAAGTTTGATATCGGGAATATAATCTTTTTCGATTGTGCTTATTGCTCCAATGGTTTGACTACGAAATAACGCATTGTCAGAAATAGCGTCGCAATCTGAGGATAGACTAATAACTCCGGTTGAAAATAATTTTGTTTGTCGCGGCTTGTTATCTTTGCATAAAATGTGAAGCGTTTCATTACGAGGAGCTGTGTAAAGCCAAGAATTTGTAGTTTTCAATTGGTACCAAACAGTATTGTGAATTCGCGTAACTCTAATGTCGCATTCTTTCATTATACTTTCTAATCTAGCTGATTTTAATAATTCCGA
>NW_012042782.1:0-413 GCF_000956235.1 Wasmannia auropunctata
GTTTCCAATACATGAATGTCTAAATTAGGGATTTTCCCAATATTTAATAAGTGAACATCCGAAAAATTAATATTACGTTCCTTAAGGTCTTCGCATAATTTGCTAGTATTAAGTTTGACATCGGGAATATAATCTTTTTCGATTGTGCTTATTGCTCCAATGGTTTGACTACGAAGTAACGCATTGTCAGAAATAGCGTCGCAATCTGAGGATAGACTAATGATTCCGGTTGAAAATAATTTTGTTTGTCGCGGCTTGTTTTCTTTACATAAAATGTGAAGCGTTTCATTACGAGGAGCTGTGTAAAGCCAAGAATTTGTAGTTTTCAATTGGTACCAAACAGTATTGTGAATTCGCGTAACTCTAATGTCGCATTCTTTCATTATACTTTCTAATCTAGCTGATTTTAATAA
>NW_012042783.1:0-590 GCF_000956235.1 Wasmannia auropunctata
TACGATTGAAAGCGTAGAAAAAAGATATTCACTAAACTGTAATTTGTGGTAATTCGTACGCTCGGCTGAGGTAAAGACAGCAAAAATTACGTTTGGCAGTAGTGCCGGATTTTCCAAGAGATGGCACTTCAATAAGTTAGATAAGGACATTCCACGTGTTTGAGTGAGACAGAAGATATTGTAAGAAGTTCATTTAGAGATACCACTGACACTGAAGAGTCTGCTTTATCGACCTCGTACAAATTTTTCCGACCTTCCAGCATCGCCTATTAAAACATTTGCTTAACAAAGAAAATTTTGCAGTCAAATATAAAATAACTAAACCTATGGTGTATAACGCATAATAAAACCATCCTACAGCTTTCTGATACAGAGTTCGAGTGCAGTGATGTTTGCTTATTTCATCTGCTTCCTTATAGATTTCATTTAAAGCGGAGCTCGCTGTTTCCAATACATGAATGTCTAAATTAGGGATTTTCCCAATATTTAATAAGTGAACATCCGAAAAATTAATATTACGTTCCTTAAGGTCTTCGCATAATTTGCTAGTATTAAGTTTGATATCGGGAATATAATCTTTTTCGATTGTG
>NW_012042784.1:0-773 GCF_000956235.1 Wasmannia auropunctata
CACTTCCTGGAGAATGAGTTGCCCGGTCTTCTCGAACTCGTTCCTGTTCATCAACGGCAAGGCCTCATTTACCAGCACGATGGGGCTCCTGCTCATTTCTCGCGTCGGGTACACAATATTTTAAATGCGCATTATCCGGACAGGTGGATTGGTCGAGGACCGCATTATCCGGACAGGTGGATTGGTCGTAGCCCAATCAACTAAGCCCAATCAAAAAATGACGTTTTTCAAAACGGTAACTCATTTATAATTAATTTTCAATTCTTAAATAGCTTTTCCATTAAATTGAGTAATACCGCTGGATTTGTGAGAAAATTTTACCCCAAAAAAATGGGGTTTTCAAAACATTTCTGTTTTTATTCTCAGGAAAGATGTACAATTTAAGATGTCAAATCCAAATTCGCACCATTGTTCCGTTATTATGTGCTCGAAAGAAGTGTATAATTTAAAGATTAAATTATGAGGTGGATTAGGCCTACTGGGGATATCACTAAAAAAGCGCGCCGTGCTGTCTACCGCAAGGTAGTGTGGAAACGATAGCTCTCTGCCTGCATTTTCTTTCACAAAAGGAAAGAAAATTATGCTGGACAATAAAATTTGACGTTATTTGTTTGGATGCGAGTTATTAAAAATTAGAATAATTAGAAAATTGTATTTTGTGTGTGCGTGTGTGTGCGTGTGCGTGTGCGTATGCGTGTGCGTGTGCGTGTGCGTGCGTGTGTGTGTGTGTGTGTGTGTGTGTGTAGTGTGTGTGTGTGTGTAGTGTAGTGTGT
>NW_012042785.1:0-417 GCF_000956235.1 Wasmannia auropunctata
AGTCTTTCGGCCATCGTCCTGTTCTCCATATTATATTGCAGATGTTAGTAATTATATCGGTTCCCCTTGGCCCAGAGATTTTTATTAGTTCTGCGGAGATTCCGTCTACTCCTGGCGCCTTGCCGTTCTTCAAGGCGTTGATTGCCTGCTCAATTTCTGCCCTGAGGATGATCGGTTCTTGTTCGACCTGATTCCACTGTGTTTTGTGAGAGCGTTCTTCTGAGTCGTACAGATTTTCACAGTACAGTCTCCACCGCTCCAGGACCTCCTCCACCTCGCTGATTGCTCGTCCGCTGTCATCCTCAATGACCCAGGTCCTGGGACTTCGTTGCCTCGTTAGTTCTCTAACTTTGCAGAAGAGAGACTTGATTTCGCCTTTAACTGAGTGACGTTCTAGTTCGGCGCATATGTCGTTAA
>NW_012042786.1:0-413 GCF_000956235.1 Wasmannia auropunctata
ACGACTCAACATCGACTGACTCAAGGGTCCACGGGAACCCGCGAGTAAAAATGCAAGCCATAGAAATAATTATCTCTCCTACCTGGTAATGCCGTGAGGATGATATTGATATTGTTACGCCCGTGTCTTCGCCCGCGTCGTTCGATGTACTAGCGAGCCGGTCCAGCTGTCAGATGTTTCCCTGACGACGCGTTGTCGTCTGTCAAACGGACGACATATGAGATTTGGAGATAAGCCGTCGTGCCGTGCGGACGTGCTTTGCTCTGCTCTATTTATTCGCTGCGTTGTTTGTTCACAGTCATTACAATAAAGCGTGTTCTTTGTGTTCTTAATTGGTGTTCCTTTCTTATTTCCCCGCGGCTTTCCGGTGCGCGTGCGCGGACGCGAGTGCGGAAGCGCGAACGTTACGCGAC
>NW_012042787.1:0-448 GCF_000956235.1 Wasmannia auropunctata
GGCCCGCAAAAATGGATCTTCATACGGGGAGGCAGCAAGCCGCATTCCTACGCGCAACCAGTACCTGCGACTGCACATGTCGCAGGTACTGGGCGCAAAATGCTCCTCGCAATTTATGCACTTCATGTCTTAACGATTCAACTGTCGTAACGACTCAACATCGACTGACTCAAGGGTCCACGGGAACCCGCGAGTAAAAATGCAAGCCATAGAAATAATTATCTCTCCTACCTGGTAATGCCGTGAGGATGATATTGATATTGTTACGCCCGTGTCTTCGCCCGCGTCGTTCGATGTACTAGCGAGCCGGTCCAGCTGTCAGATGTTTCCCTGACGACGCGTTGTCGTCTGTCAAACGGACGACATATGAGATTTGGAGATAAGCCGTCGTGCCGTGCGGACGTGCTTTGCTCTGCTCTATTTATTCGCTGCGTTGTTTGTTCACAGA
>NW_012042788.1:0-360 GCF_000956235.1 Wasmannia auropunctata
CAGACGTGTGCTCTTCCGATCTATTTATGGAATTTAATTAGATTGAAAAAAACTGCATTTTCTATCTAGAATTTTGAATTAACCATTATTCACAATTTACTTTTTAAAATTGAATTTTTTTGGATTGAATGGTATAGAAAATGTGCTTATGCAATTCCTATAAATGAATACAAAGATTACAAAGGCATTGGGCATTGAAACGGATTCAGATTTTCAGAAGTACGCATTCGTGAACGTCGAAATGAATTTTTTTTTTCAATCTGTTTCATTCTCGTTTAGCGCGTTACGTGGACGCATCTATATCGTTCAGAAACATTTCCACCCGAGAGAGCACCTTATCCCTACCACTTCACTTACCCC
>NW_012042789.1:0-325 GCF_000956235.1 Wasmannia auropunctata
TATCAGAGAAGCGCGACCGGTGTTACGAGTCCTGATTGGACTCGCAAATGGCCAATCATAAGATTGATTTATCGCTATTATAAATGGCTGCCGAATAAATCAATCTTATGATTGGCCATTCGACGTCATTTTTAATATTTTCTAGTACTTTTGCGATACTGCCATAAGCCGGTCGCGCTTCTCTGATAATCTAGGACTCTAGTTGCGACTACCGATTACTGTGCTTTTTTGTTGAATTTGTGCATTAATTGCATTCGATTCCTGAAACGGACAGTGGATATAAGAATCATGTATGTATATTCAGAAAATGTATAAATATTTATGT
>NW_012042790.1:0-318 GCF_000956235.1 Wasmannia auropunctata
TTAGAGTCCTAGATTATCAGAGAAGCGCGACCGGTGTTACGAGTCCTGATTGGACTCGCAAATGGCCAATCATAAGATTGATTTATCGCTATTATAAATGGCTGCCGAATAAATCAATCTTATGATTGGCCATTCGACGTCATTTTTAATATTTTCTAGTACTTTTGCGATACTGCCATAAGCCGGTCGCGCTTCTCTGATAATCTAGGACTCTAGTTGCGACTACCGATTACTGTGCTTTTTTGTTGAATTTGTGCATTAATTGCATTCGATTCCTGAAACGGACAGTGGATATAAGAATCATGTATGTATATTCAG
>NW_012042791.1:0-769 GCF_000956235.1 Wasmannia auropunctata
GGTCACTTTGAATTTTTTTAAATGGAACCCCCAATTTTTCATTACATGTTCTTATACACGCTCGAGAACTTTCCAAAACACATAAATAAAATATTTTTTTATGAAATAAAAAAGTTTTGAGTTATGAAGCTTGAAAGTTGGAGTACTGTCGGCATTAGCATCATTCAAGGTGTCCAAACACTAGCTAAAACCTTTTGAATGTTGATCATTGATGTTGACATTGATGAAGGCCAACGACCTTGGCCATCTTTAGTTAGTGTTTGGACACCTTGGATGATGCTAATGCCGACAGTACTCCAACTTTCAAGCTTCATAACTTAAGATTTATTTCATAAAAAAATATTTTATTTATGTGTTTTGGAAAGTTCTCGAGGCGTGCTATAAGAACATGTAATGAAAAATTAGGGGTTCTATTTAAAAAATTCAAAGTGATCTTGTCCTGACCTTGACGACGCCACTCAGGGTCAAACCAATGTTATCATCTTATGTCCTCCTCGAGGCCCTACAACTTTTGTCTAAAACATTTTTTCCTAGTGTGCTTATTTTTCGAGATATTCGACTGGATGTGCTCGTGAATAAACGTATTGTATTCGATAACATCGTCCCAAGGTTGATTTCCCTATAACGCCTTAGACATCCATTATTCCTATCGTTCGAAGATCTATCCTAGTGACAATCCTGACACGATAATCTCCTCTAGATTTAACATAACTCGCGAGAAGATTTCTTACAGCTTGGATGGATTAAAATGGTCCACCCTGTATATATA
>NW_012042792.1:0-318 GCF_000956235.1 Wasmannia auropunctata
TAGGAAAAAATGTTTCAGACAAAAGTTGTAGGGTTTCGAGGGGGACATAAGATGATAACATTGGTTTGACCCTGAGTGGCGTCGTCAAGGTCAGGACAAGGTCACTTTGAATTTTTTAAATGGAACCCCCAATTTTTCATTACATGTTCTTATAACACGCCTCGAGAACTTTCCAAAACACATAAATAAAATATTTTTTTATGAAATAAAAAAGTTTTGAGTTATGAAGCTTGAAAGTTGGAGTACTGTCGGCATTAGCATCATTCAAGGTGTCCAAACACTAGCTAAAACCTTTTGAATGTTGATCATTGATGTTAA
>NW_012042793.1:0-492 GCF_000956235.1 Wasmannia auropunctata
CTGGTTTGGGTTCTGGGGCATTCAGGGAACAAGGGCAACGAAATGGCTGATGAGTTAGCAAGAGCTGGCGCAGCGGTCAGAATGGTGGGACCGGAGCCGGCTCTGGGCGTGCCCAGCTGCGTTGGCAGGGCCGAAATAAAGGGCTGGTTGCGGAAACGCCATGCTGACTTCTGGAGAGAAACGACAAGAACCAAGTGCCGACAGGCAAGGGCTCTCCTGGGAGAAGCACCCAGAAGGGACCTTGCTAGGAACATCAGGGCCTTGAAGAGAAAGGAAGCCAGGCTGACAGTGCAGATCTACACGGGCCATGGCTTTACCAATACCACATGCACTAGCTGGGGCACTGTGACACCCCGGAGTGCAGAAGGTGCGGAGGTGACAAAGAGACTTGTCTCCACGTGCTTTGCGAATGCTCGGCTTACGCTGGGCACAGACGACTCCTATTGGGCTCGGATTTTGTCGTGCCCGAGCAGGTTTGGCAACTCCAGGTCA
>NW_012042794.1:0-462 GCF_000956235.1 Wasmannia auropunctata
TACGGAAACGATTACGATAACGTGAGATGCTTGTTCTAAACGAGCCAGTGAAACAGACAAGAGACACATTTTTCAATAAAGAGACGGTAACCAAGAGTATTCGAACGTTCAGTAAAAAGAAACTCACTGCGTTGAACGTAAAATTTTTGAAATCATTGGGATTCATCGTACGAAATATCTAAGATGGTTGACATCCTGAACATTGGAGGTGAGCCGATCTTTGACGATAGCATCGTCAAGATTGAGACTCACACATACAATCCGTATGCCAACACATCATTTCAACATAACGACGAGATAAGGATACCAATACAGCAGCAGGATTTATACACATTGCCGTGCGAAAGTTCACTTTACGTCGAAGGAAGATTGACAGTAAAGACAAAGAATGATAATACACCAACAATTGGAAATAATTGCATGGCGTTCATGTTTGACGAAATGCGATATGAACTCAACGGA
>NW_012042795.1:0-530 GCF_000956235.1 Wasmannia auropunctata
TAAGATCTCAGAAACACCGAAACAGATCATTTACCTTCCGATCATTGTACGGAGTATTACGGACTTGACGATTCGCATTGTGGATCAAGACGGTCGCTTACTTGATTTTCGCGGAGAGGAAATCACTGTTAGATTGCATGTACGGAAACGATTACGATAACGTGAGATGCTTGTTCTAAACGAGCCAGTGAAACAGACAAGAGACACATTTTTCAATAAAGAGACGGTAACCAAGAGTGTTCGAACGTTCAGTAAAAAAAAACTCACTGCGTTGAACGTAAAATTTTTGAAATCATTGGGATTCATCGTACGAAATATCTAAGATGGTTGACATCCTGAACATTGGAGGTGAGCCGATCTTTGACGATAGCATCGTCAAGATTGAGACTCACACATACAATCCGTATGCCAACACATCATTTCAATATAACGACGAGATAAGGATACCAATACAGCAGCAGGATTTATACACATTGAGGTGCGAAAGTTCACTTTACGTCGAAGGAAGATTGACAGTAAAGACAAAAAAA
>NW_012042796.1:0-599 GCF_000956235.1 Wasmannia auropunctata
TTTAACCAACAAAGAGTTAGAGTATATACCGAAAGTCGTTTTGCTGCGAGAGTTTCCAAACTGTATAAGTCAATTGTGGGACAAATTACCCGAGCATATAAAAGCTGATTCGGAGGTTCAGCAGTATCGTCGGTGTCTGAAACATTACAATCAACCGTGGCAGCGGACACACATTGACGGTCCTGCACCTTTGTAAAGAATTGCAGCGAATGCCGTCGAGAGGCCGCGGTTTGATAAATCGCGCGATAAATGCGCTTCCCTTCGAATTGCATATTTCCGGATGTGACGACTCAAAGCGCCACACACACAAAGCGCCGCCGGCAGGCAGCGGGAGTCCGCGGCTGCGCGCACGCGCCGTGCACCTGTCACGCGCCAACGGTAGGCGGCACAGGCGCCCGAGTACCGCGCCGCGCTAACTACTTGCGGAGAACCACCAGAGAGCCCGCGGGTCGTACAGTTACGCATGAGTGAAAAACGGTCAAGAGGGCCATATAGGCCCCGGGACCGCGGTCAACGACCGCACTTGCCTCGCTCTGTTGAGCCGCCACAACGGATAACGCATCCGGTTAGGCATAAGGCAAGGTACGACAGAGGCCTAA
>NW_012042797.1:0-330 GCF_000956235.1 Wasmannia auropunctata
TCGGTTATTCTGGGATGTGAGAGCGAGAGAGAAATGGAAAAACTGAAAGATACAGTACGTGAGAAGCTAGGTGAAGAATTCAAGATTACAGAACCGAAAAAAATAAGACCGAAGATAAAAGTTGTAAATGTTGGAGAAGAAGAAATGCAGCTGAAAGATGAAATCTTAATTGATACGATCAGGAAGCAGAATACAATCGACGGCAGAGATGAAGAGTTTTGCATAAAAATTGTGAAAAGGATGGTTAAAGACAAGGGCGGTTCATTAATACTAGATGTGGATGAAATGACCCATGAACTAATGTTGAGAAAAGAGAAAATAAATATTGGA
>NW_012042798.1:0-528 GCF_000956235.1 Wasmannia auropunctata
TGTCTTCCACGGCTTGAGGACGTCTAGGCAGTGGCGTTTGTGAAGGTGGTGGAAGGTCATAGGTTGGGTGCGGATGTTCCGACTCTCTTGGTGTCCTTGATTCCCTCTCGGGGTTTCTTTGGGCCTGGGGTCAGGGTCGAACTTCTCTCCGGTTACCGGTGGATTTCCACTTTGAGGATAGAACTCTAGCCTCTGACGGCGTCTCGCGTCCTGGGCGGGTCTCGTCGCCGATTATATAAACGTTCGTTGCGTCGGAAAATCCGTACAAAGAGTCGCGCGACTCGTAAATTTTTCACGAATAAAGGTGTAACTATGACTCTCGTAGTTACTCTCTTTTTCGCGCATCCTAACATTTAACTCGGATCGCGTTAAAAGTCGCGCCGCGCATCTTAGTCCAAGACATCTCATTCGATGGACTCTTAGTCCATCGAATGAGATGTCTTAAGGTTGTCTTGTCTCAATTGTTGAATTTTATGTTTGTTTGTTACAGTATATCCCCCATCCTGAGAGGAGGAGGAGGCCTGGGAG
>NW_012042799.1:0-418 GCF_000956235.1 Wasmannia auropunctata
GAATGAGGCGGTGTAAGCCAATGCCGCATTCTGAGCTCGTCTTCCACGGCTTGAGGACGTCTAGGCAGTGGCGTTTGTGAAGGTGGTGGAAGGTCATAGGTTGGGTGCGGATGTTCCGACTCTCTTGGTGTCCTTGATTCCCTCTCGGGGTTTCTTTGGGCCTGGGGTCAGGGTCGAACTTCTCTCCGGTTACCGGTGGATCTCCACATTTGAGGATAGAACTCTAGCCTCTGACGGCGTCTCGCGTCCTGGGCGGGTCTCGTCGCCGATTATATAAACGTTCGTTGCGTCGAAAAATCCGTACAAAGAGTCGCGCGACTCGTAAATTTTTCACGAATAAAGGTGTAACTATGACTCTCGTAGTTACTCTCTTTTTCGCGCATCCTAACATTTAACTCGGATCGCGTTAAAAGTCGCG
>NW_012042800.1:0-473 GCF_000956235.1 Wasmannia auropunctata
AGAGGGAATCAAGGACACCAAGAGAATCGGAACATCCGCACCCAACCTATGACCTTCCAGCACCTTCACAAACGCCACTGCCTAGACGTCCTCAAGTCGTGGAAGACGAGCTCAGAATTCGGCATTGGCTTACACCGCCTCATTCTTGCCCGGCCAACCGTACTCGATTAGTCTAAATATCGCGAGCGCTCGGATGATCGGAGGAGAGCCCGACCCTGACCCCAGACCCAAAGAAACCCCGCGAGGGAATCAAGGACACTAAGAGAGTTGGAACATTCGCATCCAACCTATGACCTTCCAGCATCTTCACAAACGCCACTGCCTAGACGTCCTCAAGCCGTGGAAGACGAGCTCAGAATTCGGCATTGGCTTACACCGCCTCATTCTTGCCCGGCCAACCGTACTCGATTAGTCTAAATGTCGCGAGTGATCGGATGACCGGAGGAGAGCCCGACTCTTAAGGCGCAACGAAA
>NW_012042800.1:2444-4494 GCF_000956235.1 Wasmannia auropunctata
CTTTAACAATCCATTATGGTTATACATTGTGATTGATGTTATTATTTTTTCACTTACTTATTTTTTAGTTATTACAATATAAATAGTAAGCAAATGTTAAAAAAATAGTTATACTTATTATAATTGCAGTTGCATTTACTACATCAAAATATTTATTTCATTTGTCACATATATCTCTTGATATTTTACTATATTAATATTTTAAACTATTACAATTAATTATAGTAAAATTTTTTCATATTTGATAGAACTATACATATAAGGTTATTATTACTAACATTACAGTAATAATAACTAAAAAAATAGTGCTCTTTACCATAATTTTTTTACCATGCAATTATAGTCATAAATACAAAATATTTTTCTCTCAGTATAGTGTCAAATTAAACCTTAATTAAGTTGCCACTACTCTTACTTAACAATAAATGGTTCTTTTTTACTAAAACAATAAAGTTAAATAATTTAAAACAGTTCAAATTTATCAAATTTGAGTTCAATTTCATTGTTTTATTTAAAAATAACTGTATTGTTTTAGTTAAAAATAACTATTTATTAAATAGGAGCAGTGGCAACTTAAATAATGTTCAGTTTGTCACTATAGATTTAACAGTGTATGAAAATACATATTTCTCTTATACATACCCAACAGACGAAAATTAATTCAAATAAATTGAAAACTCAATACATTTCAATTTATTTTAATTTATCCAAATTGACGCTTTAAGGTCGGAAGGTGCATTTATGTCTTTATTAAATTATTTTTGAATTCAAATACAGATGCACGGTAATTATAGCTCTGCATGGGAAACGCTACGGCGTGCCTGGAGACCGAGCTGTTTCTGACAAAAGTAATTGGGTCGGAGGTGCTCGGCTCGCTGAACGAGATGTACACCATTGTTGACGAGTGCGTAGCCTCGATTTACAGTTGCAGCCCGCAGGCGAAATCCAAGTTCTCGGATCTTGATCCTTGGTGTCGGCTATTTCGATAGTGAGACGCCTGCAGGACCCGCTGGCGGAATTAGTTAAGATAAAGTTAAGCATTTAGGAGTATCGGGATGTATCACGATCTACCTAAGACGAAACTGACGAAGACGCTATCCGATGTTAGCATAAATCCGGTGTTTAATGATAGTTTGGTAAAGAATTTGAGAATATAGATAACTTAAAAATTTTGATTACGTAACATGATAACGAGCTGTTATATAGACGTATAAAAATAATTACGTAATTTTTTAAAGCCAATTTTTTTGAAAAATTCGAAGCTAATATTTCTCTTAGCGATAATTTTGAAACATCTACACTGTTAAATCTATAGTGACAAATTAAACCTTATTTAAGTCACCACTGCTCCTACTTAATAAATAGTTATTTTTAAATAAAACAATGGAATTTAACCCAAATTTGGGTTATATTTGAACTGTTTTAAATTATTTAACTTCATTGTTTTAGTAAAAAAAAAACTAGTTATTGTTACGTAAGAGCAGTGGAAACTTAAATAAGGTTCAGTTTGACACTCTACATTTAACAGTATAAATAAACATACGCGATTATGACTAATTCCCATTTTATTTTTATTAAAAAAAGGATCGCAATCAAAGACTTGTTAAAATGTTTCTCAAACAATAACGCGATAACGTACGATTCAATTTTATTAAACCTAACGAAGGAAATGATTAAGCAACGTAATATTTCTATGAGATTGTTTTTACCGAATATTATTACAATTTATAACTAAACTTGGTTTTGTTAGTTATATATAAATGTTAGTTTTTATTTTGTATTTTGACTGATATTGGACAAAAATAAATCTGATAAAAATAGATCAATCTAAAGAGGCTTTCCACTGTCCCCGTCGACTTTAATCGACGGTCCTATGGATACGTGATTTTATTATTATTCATTATTATTTCTTGTTATATTACACACACATTTAACATTTATAATAGTGTACATTACATTACAACATTAAAATTTGTTTACATTAAATTGTTTTACATTGAAAAATAGAATAAATACATACAGAAATATAAAATACAACACAAAAATTGAA
>NW_012042801.1:0-345 GCF_000956235.1 Wasmannia auropunctata
TTTTTGGTTTTTCTATCTCTGTATAAATTCTCTGTGTGCTATCTGGGATTACCGTCGCTGATTATATAAACGGTTCGTCGTTCTTTTAGATTCTTTCGTTTCATTCATATCATGCGTAAAAATAAATAGAATAAATAAAATTACATTTCAGTAGTGTTGCGTCGGGAAATTTGTACAAAGAGTCGCGCGATTCGTAAATTTTTCGCGGATAAAGGTGTAATATGACTCTCGTGGGAGTCCCGACTCGCGGGATTCCAAAACTCTTATGAGTTTCGTTGCGCCTTAAGAGTCGGGCTCTCCTCCGGTCATCCGATCACTCGCGACATTTAGACTAATCGAGTACGA
>NW_012042802.1:0-671 GCF_000956235.1 Wasmannia auropunctata
TTAATTGTGAGATAATATAGTATTTAGATTAATTTAAAAAAAATTCTCTCCGTGTAGGGTACTCGACCTTGTCGTGGTGGAAGGGCTCAGTACCCCGAGGACTTAAAAATTAATTATATTATACTAGTTAATTAATTAATTATAAGTCTAAAGACGGGGAAGCGAACTGAGTACCCATTGCACCTAGTGAGAAATGATCGCCAATTCGATACAGCTGGCGAATTGAAGGTCATTTTTCATTGGGTTCCCATAGCACAGATAATGAGAAAAGGACTCAGTTATATGTCACCAATTCTGAGTTCATTTTCAGATTCAAAAAGAATTCTTTTTCTAAAACAGAACTGAATATATACTAATAAATTCTTTTGGTTTTTCTATCTCTGTATAAATTCTCTGTGTGCTATCTGGGATTACCGTCGCCGATTATATAAACGGTTCGTCGTTCTTTTAGATTCTTTCGTTTCATTCATACCACGCGTAAAAATAAATAGAATAAATAAAATTACATTTCAGTAGTGTTGCGTCGGGAAATTTGTACAAAGAGTCGCGCGATTCGTAAATTTTTCGCGGATAAAGGTGTAATATGACTCTCGCGGGAGTCCCGACTCGCGGGATTCCAAAACTCTTATGAGTTTCGTTGCGCCTTAAGAGTCGGGCTCTTCTCCGGTCAT
>NW_012042803.1:0-309 GCF_000956235.1 Wasmannia auropunctata
AAAACGCGCCAGAGGAAAACGGTGAAGAAACGAGTACTTCCATCGGCGAAACGAGGCGGCGTGCTACCGATTCCGGGCGCGCTGGGCGCGATCGACTCCTTGATCGGCGGAGCGGCCAGCGTGGCGAAAACGGTAAACGCCAACAAAGCCGCGCGACGTCAGCTCGAGGAGCTGCAGCGTCACAATCGCGCGATGGAAGGACAGGGGCTGCACCTCGCTCCGTACAGACACGGATGGGGACTGCATCTCGCCCCGTACAAATATGGTCGGGGACTGCATCTCGCCCCGTACAATATGGTCGGGGCACAG
>NW_012042804.1:0-433 GCF_000956235.1 Wasmannia auropunctata
ATTTCTTTGATACAGATATTGACCCTTTCGGCACGGTCATGGGGGGTTTCTCCTTCGTTATACCGAGCAGTCACGTAATCGCGGAAAAATATTGGGCATATGTGACACTCGGTAGCCGGGCGGACTACAGGGAGTAATTCATCGCAGTCCCAACAAAGCTGATGCGCCGGGTTCGGTCCTACGGTTAGATAATGGCGAGCAGCATCCACATACAGGCTTCGTCTCCGGGGTGGAAGGGCTTCAGTGCACCAGTCACAGAGAATAGTGCCCGTTTCTCTATTCCTAGCGTAGAAGGAAATGCAGCAACTGGCCGATTGTGACCAGGGGTGAGTCAATTGAAGGGCACCCTTAATTATTGGAGGCCAACGGGGCCAGCGATCAAGAGGGTTATTCAGCGGGGTTGACATAATGTAAGCGGGAAGTACTTGAGGTA
>NW_012042805.1:0-565 GCF_000956235.1 Wasmannia auropunctata
TCGGTTAGGCCAGCTGATCGAGCGGCTTTCCGCGGCTTCTCCCTCCCCGCGGACCCCGCATCAGACCGTGAACGTTCTGAGCGGTTTCCCCTCCCCGCGGCTTCCCCCTCCCCGCGGACCCCCCGCGGACCCCCCTGCCCCTCACCCCCCCTCGGAGCTCCCGGGGCAGAACCCGCCCTTACTAGCTACTAAAGATCTTTAAAATTCACCAATTAACTCGAAGTGCATTTCTTTGATACAGATATTGACCCTTTCGGCACGGTCATGGGGGGTTTCTCCTTCGTTATACCGAGCAGTCACGTAATCGCGGAAAAATATTGGGCATATGTGACACTCGGTAGCCGGGCGGACTACAGGGAGTAATTCATCGCAGTCCCAACAAAGCTGATGCGCCGGGTTCGGTCCTACGGTTAGATAATGGCGAGCAGCATCCACATACAGGCTTCGTCTCCGGGGTGGAAGGGCTTCAGTGCACCAGTCACAGAGAATAGTGCCCGTTTGTCTATTCCTAGCGTAGAAGGAATGCAGCAACTGGCCGATTGTGACCAGGGGTGAGTCAATTGAA
>NW_012042806.1:0-488 GCF_000956235.1 Wasmannia auropunctata
TTTTAAAGACTAACGTTTCAACATTTAGACTCAGTATTCATTCAAACATGTCGCTGACGTTTACGTTGACGGGCAAAAGTAGCATCCTCGCGGTAAGCTACTTTCCACCTGTAGATTTGAGCGATGGTGAATACGAACTCGGTCTAGCAGATTTTGAAACGTATTATACGATACCCAATGTAAATTCGTCGAATAATAAATTTTATTTTGACAAAGACGACAAGGAGATTGTAATTCCCGAAGGATCGTACGAACTGCATGACATTGCAAAATATTTAAAACGTGCAATCCTACATGTTCATCCAAACGATGCTGTGTGAAAGAAAACGAAAAGCGATGAAGAGGATGAGAACGATTACCCGCTGGTGATTCGCGCCAATAACAATACGATGAAGAGTGAGATCAAGTGCGCGTATCGGATAAATTTCACAAAATCCTGTAACATTGGATCGCTGTTGGGATTTTCATCAAATCGCTCGCTGGAACCA
>NW_012042807.1:0-528 GCF_000956235.1 Wasmannia auropunctata
TAACCAACAGAAAGAGGGAAAATTGAATAAAAATAAATTTGTCGGGAATAAAAATAAGGAGAAAGAATGCTGGAAGTGTGGCAAGAAGGGTCATTTTCGCGCCGAGTGTCCTAGCAAAGAGGGAAACAAAGATTTAGAAAGCGATTAATTTAATAAACCGGAGCCCGATTATATGAAATGTATATAGATTGTCTTTGTATTTATTATGTTTACTGCGTATTTGATTTACTTTCAGTTATAATGCACGGCGGATGAAGTCTCCCTGAAGTGGTTGGCGTGAACTGGAACGAACAGAGGATGGATTTTTAGAGACAACTGCCTGGAGCAAGGGAAAAGACGAGGGAGCAGCAGTAAAATGCCGCCGTGCGGGGTTTTTTTTTTAAGAAGACTGTCTCGCTCACGGTTTTTAATAGTGGTTTTTCCGTGAGACTTAGGGCAAATGCCGAGACAGGGACATGGGAGTGCTTAACGCATGTTGGGTACCACAGAGTAATTCCTCCCCTTGTCCGAAGATTCAAGACTGAAGAG
>NW_012042808.1:0-716 GCF_000956235.1 Wasmannia auropunctata
TAATGGAACAAGTGCACTGTGTCAAGAATATAATTAATGTGTCAAGAATAGTTAAAAAGTAAAAATGTAAAACTTGGTTATAACATAAAAAAAGAAAAAGATAAAACTGTCATAGCGACTGTGCGCGTCGAAGTCCAAACGGAAAGTGTCCTCTAATGTGTCATTCCGTGTTGCCAGTGTCTATAGGGGGCAATTTTTGTTTTCGTGTTTTCTAAAACTATTATACCAGATGTTACCTTGAAATCATGGTCATATGTCATAGTCGCAATCCAAGTACTCAGTATCCGTTTGCAAATTAATATTATTTTGTTGGCGTTTAATATTAATCATTTCCGATATTAGTCGCTTATTAAAATTTCTTTCTACGTCAAGAATTTCAACATTCGTCCAATTAAAATCATGATTGTGGGTTAGTCTATGGTCAGTTACAACAGAATGGGAATTAGAATTTCTCTTAATATCGTTCTTGTGTTCAGTAATTCTGGTCTTTAAACACCTCTTTGTCTGACCTACGTAGCATGCATCGCAGTTATTACATGAGATTTTGTAAACCACATTCTTCTTTAGATAATGTGGTAATTTATCTTTATGTACTTTGATGATGCTTTGCAGTTTATTAATGCTGTGAAAAGATAATTTCACGTCATTATCTTTAACAATGTTCTTAAATTTTCTGAAATGTTTTTAACATAGGCAATTGTGAACCATTTAGTTTT
>NW_012042809.1:0-402 GCF_000956235.1 Wasmannia auropunctata
TTCATCGACGTCTATTAGATGAGGAAGTAGTTTGAAGTACCTTCCGCAGCTTTCAATGCAGTTAAGGGGTTGCATGTTTGAGCTGTGTGTCACCCATTAAAGTCAATGTAAAAATTGAATTTTGATTTCAAGGATTATGCCAAAGATTCACTCACCTCAAACGTATTAAAAAACACTTTTTAGTTATTGGTAATAATATAATTGATAAATAATGGAACAAGTGCACTGTGTCAAGAATATAATTAATGTGTCAAGAATAGTTAAAAAGTAAAAATGTAAAACTTGGTTATAACATAAAAAAAGAAAAAGATAAAACTGTCATAGCGACTGTGCGCGTCGAAGTCCAAACGGAAAGTGTCCTCTAATGTGTCATTCCGTGTTGCCAGTGTCTATAGGGGGCAA
>NW_012042810.1:0-533 GCF_000956235.1 Wasmannia auropunctata
TAGACAGATCTCAGATGTCATCGTTAACTTATTAAATATTGCGTTATAAACAAATGGATAATGTGAGAGGTTTAGAACTTATTTCGTTGAATTTATTAAATGCTAAATAACAATTTATCAAAGTGGATCATTGATATCTTTATCCTTTATTATTAAATAATATACTTTAAACAAATGTAATTGTTTAGTCCGACTTCTCAGTTTTAATTAACAATTTACATACAAACAGATCTCAGATATCATCGTTAAAACCCGATTATTAAATAATAGATTTTAAACAAATGCAATAGTTCATTTTGATTTTTAAATCTTAATTATAATTAACAATTATCGAATATCATCGTTAATTTGTTATAAAAGGGTATTGCGTTAAACATTTTATTATTCTTATTCACAAACAACGAGGATATATATCGCAATGATGACATATAAAGACACGTTATGTTTTCGAACTACGCGCGTAATCTCATATAAGAACCTCACATAAGAACGCATCTTGACGCGACAGTCGCTCGCGTTGTGAATGCGCCTTA
>NW_012042811.1:0-582 GCF_000956235.1 Wasmannia auropunctata
TTTAATGCAATTCGGGCACGCCAAGTTTTTGCTTCACTGTGATCCCATTGGTCATTTTAGTCACCTTAAGCATGTTTTATGAAACTTAAAAATATTTGGAAAGACTGGCATTAAACTTTTGCTGCATGTACTTTTGAATGGTTAAACGGGTTTTAAAAAGAAATTTTTGTTTCTATGTCTAATTAAATACTTGGCAACTTGTATGATCTCATATTTGTTTTTGGATAATTTTTATTTGTTAAAATAATATTTTTGGTTTAGGAAGGATGTAACATACGATACTTTTTTATATACTTGGCGTAATCTTTTTCTTTTTTTAAAAAAGAGTTTTGGTAGGATCTCATTACTTTTTGGTAATTTGTTTTTGAACAATTTTTATTTGTTATAGAATAATCTAAAAAATAAAATGTAAAATACAGATATTATCTGCACCATGAATGAAGTGCAAATGAAATGTAAATGAGTTTGCCTGTCTCTTCTGCCAGCCCTTAACGACTGAGTTCCATAAAGCACATGATACGCATAATGTATTAATTATACCTTTGTTGTTTACCGAAAATAATATAAGAGCATGAAATTTGT
>NW_012042812.1:0-811 GCF_000956235.1 Wasmannia auropunctata
TAACAATTTTTGTGCTGGGGTGCAATCCAGCCCAGTGTGTCAAGCACGTCACGCCACAGAAGTGTGGCAAGTAAAGGTTAATAAAAAAAAGAAAAGATTACGCCAAGTATATAAAAAAGTATCCGTACGTTGCATCCTTCCTAAACTAAAAATATTATTTTAACAAATAAAAATTGTCCAAAAACAAATTACCAAAAAGTAATGAGATCCTACCAAAACTCTTTTTTAAAAAAAGAAAAGATTACGCCAAGTATATAAAAAAGTATCGTATGTTACATCCTTCCTAAACCAAAAATATTATTTTAACAAATAAAATTATCCAAAAACAAATATGAGATCATACAAGTTGCCAAGTATTTAATTAGACATAGAAACAAAAATGCCCGCATTTTATATATATCTTATCAATTAAATATTAATGCAATCCGGGCACGCCAAGTTTTTGCTTCACTGTGATCCCATTGGTCATTTTAGTCACTTTAAGCATGTTTTATGAAACTTAAAAATATTTGGAAAGACTGGCATTAAACTTTTGCTGCATGTACTTTTGAATGGTTAAACGGTTTTTAAAAAGAAATTTTTGTTTCTATATCTAATTAAATACTTGGCAACTTGTATGATCTCATATTTGTTTTTGGATAATTTTTATTTGTTAAAATGATATTTTTGGTTTAGGAAGGATGTAACATACGATACTTTTTTATATACTTGGCGTAATCTTTTTCTTTTTTTAAAAAAGAGTTTTGGTAGGATCTCATTACTTTTTGGTAATTTGTTTTTGAACAATTTTTTATTTGTTATAGAATAATCT
>NW_012042812.1:7925-15567 GCF_000956235.1 Wasmannia auropunctata
TTTCATACTTTGGATTTTGATTTGAGATACCAAAAGATTATTTTTTATGTAAAAATTAATTACTCAATATTAATCGTAGCGCTTATACACGATATTTTATTTTTATAATAATAGAATAAAATACTTCAGAATGTGCATATATCGAAATCGATTACTAATTTTGACAAGAAGATTTTGTGAAAATTCGCCTTGAAGGACAAACCGCTTTGCGTATATATGTGTATACGTGTGACTGAAAATGTCATTTTGAATAAAGTGACACTTTTCACGAACTCGATCTCAAAATCTCAATATTGACTGCACCAATTTTATTCGCAATGGTCGTAATCGAAAGTTCGTATCGACATTATATCAAAAAATGTCGTTACATTTTGTATTACTGTTATAATTTCTGAGATATTTGAATTGAAAGTATGTTTGACATAAGAATTTCAGATAAAGCTATGGTAGCGTCACGACATTTGCGCAATGAAGTAACACGCAGACCACGCAGTCACACGGTCATCACTCTTTTTTATGTACATACTTGGCGTCGCGTCGCTACCGCGTCATTTGATATGATTTTTTTTACGTAAATCTATTCCTTTTTTTATTCTGCTGCTTTATTCTGATGAAGATCATTATTTTACATGTCTTTCGAAACCAAGCAACTTTTGTTTGAAACATTTTTGGGTAAAATGCGTTATTTTTGAAGTATTTTAATTCATTATTATTGTATAACCCTCAAAATAGGTATACGTTAAATTATTGTTATCAAAGGTGCGAAGGTTTGAAAATCTCTCGAATAACAAAAACCTATAACCTCGACTCTTGATTATCTTGGTATCCGTTTAGTTTGTTTACACAATTATGTAATGGCATTTTCATTATTTTTCATTAATGAACTCGGTCGATGCTCGCGCTAATCCATCGCGCTTTTGACGTTATTTTTGTTGTCATATTCAGTTAATTCTTATGATACAGTACATAACTGCAACTCAATTCTTCTGATTAATATGTGTAAAAAAAACCTTCTATTTCCAACTTTTTTTTAGTATAGAAAAACTTTACGATTATTTATGAACTGTTCTCTGTGTGCCCACTGCACCTCATTCTCTGTTATGACACAATCGAATAACAATTAATTATAATGATATATGTATGTTTAGACTTAATAAACTTTAAATCTTATTAAAAAGAAGATAAGTTACATTATGGTTTTAAATTCAAGTTAGGAAGTAAAATAAAATTACTTAAGCATTACTCAATAAATGTACAATCATTTAAAATATTACTATATTATTTGACTTTGCTGTGCTTTTGTGCATGATTTCCTCTTAATGTTTAAAGTAATATATTTTAAAATAAATTTATAGCTGTCATATATTTATTAAATTTTTGCAGTTGCAATGTTCATATAATGTATCCGTTTCCTTAACTCTTCTTCCGTTTCAACTCTTGGCATCGATAAGAAATAAATTGCATTTCCGCTGTGAAATGAAGTATAATATTTCAATGCAATGTCATATAAAATTGTTAAAAAACATATAATTTTTATTGCAGTATTGCAATTACTGCATACTTGACATTGTACATACGACAATTACAAATAACATATATTTGATTGAACTAATTAATTTTTAGTGATGTCCGTGTTAAACAAACTGGATAGATTTTAAAACAAAACGTTAATTTTCATGATTTTAAAGTAAGTAAAGTTAAAATTATTAAAAATTTCATGACGCTCGCATTAAATTATACTCAATTATTTTCAATATTTGATTTGTCAAAACGCGCGCGACACAAGTCAGATTTGTCGTAGGAAGTGGCTTATGAGTCGACAGAATATCTCGTCGTTGGAGACAAATGAGCATTAGCGGTTAAATTGCAATCAAGTAATGTGAACAGATGAAAATGAAACATCGTTTGAAACGTTGTTGTTGAAACAGATTATTAGAGAGGCGTTTTCATAATACGAGTATAACGTCAATAAAGATAAGCGCGCAACATTAATTTCCTCTTACATTTTACCTATAATTATTAGAATAAAATTTAGAATTTTCAATCATATAATTTTATATGTTTCTTCTTAAATAGTCTTTAAACAATGATCTATTTTGAATATGAATTAAGTGTGTTTATACATATTTTATACATAAAGGTATTAATACATATACACGTGTACAATATACGTTAAAAAAGAAATATTATCATATTTAAAAAAAAAATTGCGCTTGTAGTACACACTACGTAATATTATAGAATTATAAAATTTTTGTAAAATTAGAAACAATAGCCACACAAAGCTTCTACTATAGCGTCATTTGTGGATAAACAGTGCGTTAGATGGTTGACTGGTGATGTCATTTCCGATTACAAATTTCTTACCTCCATCATCGATATGCTCTCTCCAGTCCTCCATGTCTCTGCTGAACGCATATATTTTTTTCAGTGACAAGTAAGATTATCGTTACCGTGTGTCTTTTTCTCGATGTATATATATCTCGGATTAATGTTTGTGGAGGATCTTTTACTCAAGGAGAATTACCCCGTTGTATATCTTATTCTTATGATTTTTTTACTTACTGCCATAACAAAAATGTAAACCATCTGTTGGACGAAGATTACAGATAAAGTATGTTAAAAGACATTTTTTATTGCATTCTATTTATATATTATATTATTGCTAAAATTAACTATATATTTATTTTAGTAGATATTTATATACTACATAATAGTTATAACTGATTATTTATTTTAGTAGAAAGATGAAAGACCTGATTCCCGTCTGGTAAAGGATACACTGTAGCGTCTCTGTACGACCATCATGTAATAAAAAAATATACTTGGCGGGAGCCGCTACTGTGTCTCCTGATCGTGCGATCTCCTCACAATACGCTTGGAATGCGGGCGCTTGTCGTTGGTTGGAATGCTGGTAGTCGCACTATATTGTGGTTTTATAACAATTTTGATAATTATTATTTTATTAGTAATATTATTTTATTACTACTATTCGATCTTTTCAAGATCAAATTTCTTTTATTGTATTTTCGCGTCTTTTATTTTTATCTTTTACCCTTTTATGATTCCTCTGCGTTTATTTCTGAAAGATTGTGTTGGTATTGTGATTCTTCTAGAGCAGAATAATATAGTCAACGGTACGTTGCCATTCGTTTTGGATTTTCGAGTGAGTTCGTTTGTCATTAATTGAATTTATTCTCGGTTTCGACAAGATTAGCTCATACTAGAAAAGGCAGGATCAGAACTATCTTCATATAACAAGCAGTCGTGTAGATCGTTCGGCATGCTATCTAGAACTGCTTTGTATTGCAATCGCTGACCATGTTGATCAGGATCGATAACGTCGACTTCAACGATACAGAATTGTCTATAAGAGAAATGGAATTTACACGCTTGTCGACCAGTACAGGATCTATATCTTACACATCGTTATCGTTGCCACCCGACGAGATACTATTAAAGACCGACAATCTTATGAGAGTGTTAAAATTTAAGCGATTAACCAATAATACTAATTTTACGATTTATTATTAGACCAATGTTTTTCAGACATGTAATGTATATTTACAACTCGCTAATAATTAATTTGATTAAAAATTGCATTTTTATAGTTACCATCCATGAAAATGATTAAAAATTATTAATGTTGTAATTATCCATAAAAAGGGCAACAATAAAAAAAATTGTAATTTTGCGGCAATATACATATATGATATTATAGCATGCAACCGTCTTCACGAGCGGAAAGCAAGACTCGTCGTTACCTGTCACTACAGTCAGGGTGAGAGACAATGATCTCGATAGCTCCAAATTACATAACCGAAAACGCAAAGTTGGGCGCCAGGCACGAGCGGGCGTGCGACCCTTCGAATTAACTGCACCGAGGCACAATCTGTGATACGCGTAGGATGTTCGCCACGAAATGACGCGGAAACGTTAAGACGCTTTAATTCCTGACTGTCGCGATCGGTGGACGATTCCGATGACCGGTAACTCAGCCCCGAAATTTGGCAGAGGGGCGGTTCGTAGGAGCGCCAAGGAATGTGGGAGAGCAAGGGCGTTATCGAATACACAATGATTTGGTAACAAATAACAGATATAATTGCGTGTACTACAGAGAATGAGCGTTTCGTCGGGTCGCATGTAACGGGGCGGCAACCAGTGTGATTCACGTCAGTCCCGATAACTGACCGGTGTACGAGCTTTCGGTACTAACTCTACTTCAATTCGCGAGATATAAGATCGCTGTACGCGAGTACGCCCCGCACGGCGTAATAACCGATCACACGCCACGTGGTGTCGCGATATTCTCGAAATCCTGCCGAAAATCTCGACACGCTAACACGCAACGAATCGCACAAATTATTAACGCAAAAGAAACACGGAACAACACTCAAATAACGCACAAATGACTCTGCTGTGGCAAGGCGAGCGCAACTACTTTATTTCGCGTAATTCTATGCCGGGCGGACGGCGCGGTACACGGACTCTACTCGCGGACATACAATTACACGGACAACGGAACTCTAACAGCGCGATCCGCCCGTCAATGAAACCGGCGGCTGACAATATAATTCGGCGACGTCCGTCTCACCAAGAGCGGCAGCTAAGGTCTTGTCTCGAACCCTTGTACGGCACTTGACATGTTCTAAAATGAATGATATAATGAATACGTAGGATGAGTTACAATACCAACATTCATAAAATAACTTCTTCTACTTTGAATATTTTTTCTTTATATTTCATAATTTTAGAATATTAAAAATGTATCTTTTCTGAATTATTAAGCTGTATTGTGTTAAATCCAAAATTTCATTAGATTATTCCTTTCATTCTTTCTGATGCAAGTTTACTCGAATTCTAATTTTGGAAATGTACTTCAACGGTAAATACAATACGGTATATTGTTAAATTCATAATATCAAGTTAATACTTAATTAATTGAATCATTTTTGACTATTATTTCTATTGATCGCCACTGCTTTTGCTCAATATATTAATGTTAATTTAATTAACATAATGGAGTTAAACAATTAAAAAATGTATAAAATTTGACTCATATTTAATTTTTATTTACTAAGTGCATATATATATGTATATTAATATAAACGGTATTATTATAACGGTTTTATTTTAAACTAAACGATTTAATCACTAAAATAGGTTGATTAGAGATATGCTTGTTTTTTTTAACCATATATTTTACATTAAAATAATATATTTTTGTACACATCGAAGTTAAAAATACCGAAACGTTATTTAATTCAAGAAAGCGATTTAAATTTTCTGCTTTAATATTTAACAGTGTAAGATAATGCAATACAACGATGCATATCTTAGAACGCGCTTTATCTTACATAATGATACGTAATTTGAACCGAGATTTGTAGTTTATGCGGAGACAATTTTATAAAAATTTTATATCAAATGTACTTGCATTTCTTAATTTTATAAAATTAAGAAATGCAAGTACATTTGATATAAACGCATAATTACATAACATACTTTTTACATCGCATTTCGTATATAAGAATGTTGCAAAAATGTATGCTCTTCGCAAAAATTGCAGCCGTGCTCGGAGAGGAAATACGAACAAAACCGGGAAAGCACACTATTAAGAATATGACGTTATCATGCCAGAAGGGAAAGAAGCTTAATGTATCTTATATGACGAATGTTAATTTTACTGACATACGTAAAACAGCTATTTTCCGCTCTTATTATTCAGTATTTTACATTTTAATCATTTGAAAAATAGTTTGTAATCCATACTACTCTCGAGTATGTCTTTAACATTTTTCTTTGATACTATTATCAATTAATTAAAAATGTAATGAATTAAAGAAGTTTGCAGTTGTTTGATTTACTTTAATTATAAAAATTATTCATGAATAGAAAGTAAAAAGCTGTTAATGAGTAAAAATAGATTATGCGAGTGGAATTATATAGAGTGAGTTTATGATTTATGATCTACTTTCATTTCCACGTTTTATTTTCCCGCGATATTTTCTACGGGATATGAGACTTCATTCCTCTTATAACCGAGAAAACGTCTTTGAAGAGTAGAGGCAATTAAAGAACCCGCAGTCATTTTTAATCAACTGCTCACTCGACGATTTCACGATGTATACTTAAAGCAAGCATGAAAGAAATTTTCATTACGATTATTGACACCATGTGTCAATAACTGACGCAATGTGCGACTAATTACAGAGTTGAAAAACTCATTTTTAAGAAAAAATGTAAAAATTCACTAAAAATAAATTTACTGACAAAGATCGATCATGAAATATATTTCTATTAAAATCTGTAGTATATTTTCTTCTCAAATACAAGAAATTTACTGTTACGACGTGATAAAACGTCTCTATACATATATGCGCTTTTTTTCTGAAAAAAACGAGATAAATAACGGAAGCTTGCGGTATTGAAAAGCGAAGCGTTATTACCTTTCGACAAGAAAACGTGTTTTTTCAAAATAAACGATTCTTCTATGTGGCTGAGACCGGATTTAATACAACACAAATGTATAAATAATTGACGCTGCTGGTGGAAACCCGACATTACTCTTACATTACAAAATTTAATAATGGAAGTGCCAAATAATTGCTTATTTTTCGTATTAAAAGCACATACAAGCAGTGCTTTTAAAACAGTACTCAAAATAAATAATTATTTGACTCTTCCAGTATTAAAGGAGTTTATGCATTTTAGGTGATTTGGGAAGCACGCGGGGAATGTTGGATGCACCTTTTTTCTTACTCAATTTCACTTACTGAATCCGAAAATCGTAATTAAAATTATCCTAGTATCTGGGAAATAATTTTTAAACAGAAAAAACTGCGGTTGATTTTATCTTTGTTGAATTATATCTATAAATTTTCCTTTGTTTTTATAAAAATATGTTTTGATGTTACTTAATCCCTCATCCTTTTTTATCAGGGCAGAAAATCTGCAAGTTACTTTAAGTTAAGTTATGTATACATTTTATTGCATCGAAATATCTCGAAAAATATAAAAAATACGAAAAAGTGTTTCAGAGAAAAGTTATATTGTTTGAAGAGGGACAAATAATAGTAAAAATAATTTTCGAAAAAATAAATTTTTCAAGACCATATAAAGGGTACCGCCATTTTTTTATATAGAATTATATAAATTTTTTACATAGTGTGATTCCTTTAATTATTCTGCATATAAAAGTATTGTAGGTAAAGCTATCGAAAATTTAATAGTTTACAAGATTTTTATACTTTATTGTGCCATATTTCGACATAATATGAATTATTTTACAAACTATTGATTTCTTAATAATTATCTAACAATAAGTAACTTAATTAGTACTTAATTAGTACTTTTATGCAAAAATTAATGAGACGAATCGATTGTAGTAAAGAAAACACTCAGTTACTTTTAAAAAAATGTGCAAAAACAATAGTAAATTCTTTCACAGATTCTAGACTGACAATAATTGCGTCATCAGCGGAAATCGGATAAAAGCAGGATAAAAAACGGATGCTTAGATATCAAGAGAGAACGAAAGCAAAGTTCAAACGTGCTAAAAAAATAATACAAACTGCACAGTTACAAAGAAAACAGGCTTTACATCAAGAAGAAGGTTTAACATATAGTACAGGAAGTTTTT
>NW_012042812.1:18876-22598 GCF_000956235.1 Wasmannia auropunctata
AGTTCAGACGTGTGCTCTTCCGATCTTATTTGTTTTTGGATAATTTTTATTTGTTAAAATGATATTTTTGGTTTAGGAAGGATGTAACATACGATACTTTTTTATATACTTGGCGTAATCTTTTTCTTTTTTTAAAAAAGAGTTTTGGTAGGTTTAATTTTATCAAGTCAATTCAATTTTATCAACGCACAAATAGAAAGAATAAAATTTACTTGTTGCATCTGAATTTGAAAAACCTATTTACGTCTTATATCTTTAATTGATAGCGAAATATACGAAAAATGCCGTAGATTTAAAGAAGATTATTAATATTGCAAAAGTATTTATATTTTTCCCTCTTGTAATGCGATTAAATGAGATCGACTAAATGATTTTCATGATTTTAGAAAGGATTATTCTGGAAAAAAAATTACCTAAAAAAATAATACTTTTTGCATCTCCAAATTTACTAGATCACATATTACATCGCATTATCGCATTGTTACGGAAAGACGAATTCAGCATTGCTGAAAAACATTTATCTAAATTAAACGGGCAAACGAGAGTTTACTTAATGCTTCATTAGTCTTTGCAGAGTAAAGTGAGACAATAAAGCAGAAAATTACCTTTCCTCTTTGGAACAAGTCGGTATTGGTAATTTTTGATTAAAGATCTGTGATAAAATTCAATGGTGAAACAATAGTACCATGTAAATAGAATTGTATTTAGTTAAGAATAAGTACATAGATATTATTATATGAATAGGAAGAGATGTGTGAGTATAGAATTTTATATTATATTTTATTTTATTTTCGCATTTGACATGGATAAAATTTTAAATCAATTAGAGAAATTATATTGATCTCATTAAATTATATATTGTACAATGATATAATACAGTATTACAGCTAAACGGAGTAAGTATAGGTGAATGCTCAGGAAAGCTCAATCTCGCGTGACTGTGATAAAAATCCAACGGAAAATTACACATTCTTTACATCGATACTCTGGCTGTGTGCGAGCGTGACCAATTTAGCAAAAAAAATTGCACGAAATAAACACAATCGATTTTACAATAAAACTCCGCGTGCAATTTCCAATTCATATACTTCGATCGAGGTCTTTAATTTCGAACTCTATTACATCGCTAAAATCGTGAGGAATACGAGAGATTATACATTAAAAACTATTACAGGAGTATTGCTTATGTTATAATAAGCAATAAGAAGAGTAGATAAAACTAAAATATTTGATTGTGAATGTTGGTGATAAATCAAGGCAGACGTTAAGGTGTTCTAATCTATACAACTTGTAGATAATATTTTATAGTACTTATATAAAGATATATTGTATTATATATAGATATCATCTTTATAATATATTCTTTTAGGAATTCTCTGATATCTATGCTTTTAGGAATTTTATGAGCGATTTAAAAATTTAAAGCTTCCTAAAGGCAATGAATCTGGAAAAATTATAATCCGATCGTTCTCCTTATATTCTCGGGCATATTCCTTATGCAGTTTGAAATTAGCATGAATGTATTATTCAATTTTCTGTGATATTCAATCTTTATTACATTTTACTTTTACTGATTACTTTTCACATGCCTAATCTTTCTTTTTATTACATCTAAATCTCCATCGAAAAAACATAGTAATTATCTGTGATATAAAATAAGTTTTAAAGAGATGCATTAGAATTTGTATTTTTTTGTCAAAGCACAATATTAATTATGGCCTCGGAGCAATCTGCGAAATATTCTACAGCCAGCTTTTAAATCCGTTGTTTTTTAACGACGAAGAGATTTTCTTCTAATATGACTGCAATGAAACTTTCTCCTCTCTGAGTTTCCTATTATATTTTTGTGCCTCTCATTTTCGCGAACTCGATAAGTCGATTTACAGTCGTTTCTATATAAAGAGGAAGTCGTTAGCGAGATTGAAAAGTGAACGCAACATTTCAAGTACAATGTTAATCTCCTGCATCCAGATGACTCCGCAAATAGTATACCCGCCGTCTGTAAATATCGACAGAACGTCGGCAAACACAAAACGAAGGGTTTAACGTCCAAAACTGCTATGGTTAAGGTTGAAGTCGTGACGGACGTACGTGTTATTGAAATTTGAAGAGTATTGAGAAAATAAAACAATCGACAATAACAATTTAACAACACGTAAAAATCTAAGAAAATAGATCACGAATAAATTTGAAATAATTTTATACTAATAAAAATTTTGATGAAAATTTCTCTCCTTCTCTCTCTTTTTCCCTCTCTTTCTCTCATTTTTTTTTAAATAAAATATAAGAGAAAAAATCAAATATAGTATAAGCTCAATCGAATTCTTCGAGCATTGGAAAGCGAGTAATTAAATTGTCTGTAATATCGTAGCTGTATAGTCAATCCGTCAATTTCAATCGATGCTATCACATTTTTCACACGAGATTCATGGAATATGTGAGTCCGATGCGACGTGCGTCATTCCGAAAGATTGATCACAATTGACGAACGATCGATGCACTGATGGCGGCATACATTTCACGTCCGCATCGTTCGAAATTTTTCAGAGCGATTTTCTCGTTTAATTTTTGCCAATTTATTCACTTTTATCGAAGTGCCACTACGAGCGAGTCTCGAGGAAATAGAAATTCTGTAAGTGATACACAATACATATACTCGTACATGTTTTATTTAACATAAGAGCAAAATTTCAATTAAACTAACATCATTTGTATTCACGTCAATATGATTTTTAATATGTTTACGTTATATTTACACCCTTAATTTATATTTCCTTGACGATAGACTTAATTAATTATTTGTTATATACTTTATCGCACAAAAACTTTGTAGAAAATTTCTTGATAAAGTTTTCCTCGAAAAATCACTCAATCATTTTTACGACCACTCTCAATAAAATACGCTTAGCAGGAAAGTTGATTAACTTTGTATTTGACATGAAATATAAATGGGAGATTATTTCAGAGAAAATTAAGATTATTCAGCAGATGTTTTCTAATGGTTGTGGTGATAATTTCATATATTGACCATTTTGCAAATAATATTATCTATACAAAATTATCTTTTCAAGAAAAGATATAAGAAAATGGCGTCAAGTAAACGCACGTTGCATTTAAATTCCTCGAAAAAAGCTGTTGTACAAATTAAAGAATAATATTAAAGTAGTACTAGTAGGTACTATTAAAAAAAATAATAAAATCTAAATGGTACATATTTTTATATTCCCATTGAAGAGTCTTGTTATTCCAACTTAAGTGTTTTAATATCTTAAGTGTATAACATCTTTTTAAAAAATAATGACATCACTCTCTTTAAAAAAATGACATTACAAAATTGCGTTAATTTAACTCAAGTGATATGTATTTCTTAAAATATATATATTTCAATAAAATGAAAGATTTAATCATCAAAAATTAAAAAAGGTATTTGTATCAACAAAACAATTTAATTAAAATAAAAGTTTTATTATAAAAACTTAACATTGCTAGATTTCGAAATTTAATAGTAAAATTTACACCAAATAAGGAAAACAATGAAAATAGTTTATAAGTAATAACTAATTTAACTGTTTGTTAGATTATGATTATAAAATAGTTTTTATCAAAATTATACATATACTAAAGAAACTTAATCTTAAATTTACTCTTTCTAATAAAATTCTTTCTTAAGTACTTTTCATGGACGTAGTGTATGTGAGTGGGTGTGCTGAGCTATGTTGAGA
>NW_012042812.1:22618-27667 GCF_000956235.1 Wasmannia auropunctata
CGTGTGCTCTTCCGATCTTCGGCCCAGTAGTTTGTGAGAAAAATATACGCCCGATTTGAAAAATGTCAATTCGAGAAAAACGCGTTTAAAGTTTCTCATGCGTTTACAAGGTGGATAATGAGTAATTTCAGTAATTTACCTTTAGTCAGCTATACCAGGGCCTTGCAGGATACCTTTCTCAGCTATATATAACACCATTTGGGTACGTAAAGAAATACTACCTGACACGCAAAAAATCCGTCTACCGCATGGGAGTCACGGGCGACGAGCCACATGGACGCGCGCGAGGGCTACGTCTTTAAACCTCTATAGCTCGGTCAATTTGACGAATTTCATCTTAATATTTTAGAGACACATTTTCAAGACTCTAAACTATAAGAATATGCAAAAAAAAAATCAATTTTTTTGACCGGTCACACTAGAATACCCCCTTAACTCGATGAAATAATCCTCCCCATTAAACTCTGCGTATTGCGGATTATAGTTCCCAAATGCTTTATCCTTTTTGGAGACGTATCATTATTTTGTATAAAAATAATAAAATACTTTGCGCTTGCATATCGCAACATAAATAATAAAATTACAATTAATGATCCGTTCTAATTGTAAGTTTGAAATTCTAATTATAGATTATGATGTAATTTTAGCATTATAATGATATATAGTGTAGTACATTAGAATTTTTAGCTTTCCTAGGAAATTTTCCTTTTTTGACAATATTTACTAATTTTTCTAAATTCTTTTATACCTGTATATCTTTTTTTTATTTAAATAAACAATTTTATAATGAACTTTTTTAAAAATAAAAATTTTATTTTTTCATACATATTATTATAAATTGCATATACTCTGACAGCGATTACACGCTATGTGATTAAAATGCTATCATAACATGATTATTAAATAGACGGATTTGCTATTAACGACATTAATTTAAAAAATTATTATTTTTAATTGCTTGCAACAGAAGAACGGAAACAAAGAAATAAAAGAAAATACATACTTTAAGAAAATATACCTTCATAATTTTATCAATTATTATATTAAATTGCATTTTAAAATTAATATTACAAAATTTTAATAATTGAAAATTTTCAAATTTATTTATTTTATCAAAGTAATTTATTTTAAAATAACTTTGTGTTTTCGTTGTGTCGTTGTTGCAGCAAATAAATGATATTTAATTCCAACTAAGCATAATGTTGATTTTTTTCATAAAATCTAATACTACCGTATTTACTGTCTACAAAAGCTATTATAACGCAATTCTAATAGATATTACACTTTCAATAAATTTTTAAAGTCTTACATGTCGTAATTTTGACGTTCATATGTTAATAATTAATACGAATAAAATGTGCAGCATCGTTATTTAGATTTTTATACTATGTATACTAGATCGTTAACTTACGTAGTGAGGGTAAGACAAATTTAAGCCTGGATAAGAGATGTCGCCATTTGTAACACGGAAAAGTCGTACCAACTTCACAATGCATTCTTTTATGACATATGAAATAAATACCATATATGTATATGAAACATATATGTGTTGAGTGGAAGTGTCAGCCATTTGCAATATAAGTATAATACTAATTAGTTACTTCACTCTCACTATCTAAGTTAGCGATCTGGTATAATATAGAAATCTGTGGTCATAACTAATAAAGAAAAAATAATTGATGATTGATAAACTTGAAACAAATGTTAAAAAATCTTGTGATATACGTCATTCAATGAAAACAATAGTTATTTAAACCAATAAAACCTAACAATATTTCCAGAATTAAAAATACAATAGGTAAGTAACGCAGATGGGAATCGGCGCAATTATTGGTACGCAATATTTCATTTATATAGAAACTCCTCAGATTATTAGAATAAGGTATTCTTTTTTCTAATAATCAGACATTTCGGCTATCGTTTTTAACCATCCTCAGTGACGATCACAACACTGACATTCACTCTCGCTCTTATTTTTTTAATATGTGCATTCTCTCACGTTTAGTGAGTGAGGAAGCAGTTATCAGTATCTCCAATAATCCATTCAGTTATCAGTTCCTCCAATAGTCCATCCAATTGAAGAGCTACATGGTCTAGCTGTATGTCCTCAAATTTTAAATTAAGTGTAAAAATGAGGAGAAAAATTGATCTAAAATAATGTTATAAATCACTCATCTCGAACGCGAATAAAACACACACTTCGCATCTTAACACCAATAAAATTAATAAATAAGAGTAATAAATAAATAAGTAAAAATAATGTATAAAACTTGGTCAGAATTAAAATTAAAAAAAATAGATAAAACTAATATCGTAGCAACTGTACACGTCAAAGTCCGAGCGAATAATAATTTATTACATATCGTGCTTTATCACCAGTGTCTATAAGACAGGAAATGTTTTCATTTCTGTATAAACATTGGCTTGTAATTATGGTAACAAAGTATGGGCATAATCCAAGTGTCTGTTGGTAAATTAATATTGTTTTTTTGGAGTTTAATATTAATTATTTCCGATATTAATTGTTTATTAAAATTACTCTTTACATCCAGAATTTCAACATTCTCCCAATTAAAATCATGATTATGAATAAGTCTTTGATCAGTTATGACCGAGTAGAAGTTGGTATTTCTTTTATTTATTTAAATATAATAAATAATGAGAATTAGTGACCGAGATCTCTCTCCCTCTCTTATATTTAAATAAATAAAAGAAATACCAACTTCTACTCGGTCATAACTGCAGATCATAGACTTATTCATAATCATGATTTTTATTGGGAAAATGTTGAAATTCTGGATGTAGAGAGAAATTTTAATAAACAATTAATATCGGAAATAATTAATATTAAACTCCAAGAAAAACAATATTAATTTACAAACATTGAATACTTGATTGATTGTGCCTATACTTTAATTTAAGAAAATCATATATATATATGATTTTCTTCCTTATTTATAAAAAATTATGGAATACATTTATCAAATTGTTCATATGTGTTTCGCAATAGAATCAGTGCCGTATATCGCAATATCTTTTCGATCAGCTCGGCCGTTTGACTGATTGGTAGAATAAAACGAATACAGAAAGCTTGAACGATAAATGAATCTAGTGCACATCGAGGCGAAAGATATAAGTGAGAATGAGCTATCGAACATCCATTTCACGCGCATAGAATTGCTCTATGGTGCAATAGAATTGAAATTCAATTTGCCGATAGAATTGTAAATTTTTGCAATAAAATGCCACGGCGCGAGATTTCGCGGGTAATTGTGTTGCAGGATAACTTTCTTCCGCAGAGTATCATTCAATAACGCATCATTTAATAACGTATTGGTGATTTAATTTTGAGAAAATAATGCGAATAATAATATGAAGCATAAATTAATAAGTGCATACAAATGTGACCTTGCTCCTTATTTAAATTACAATTAAATGATAATTATTGAAAATTAATAAAATAATAAATTATTAAATTAAGACTAACAATTAGTAGAGTTGCACGTAACTTTATTTGATTACAATGAACATTTATGAGAATTCTTTGTAAAAAGTAACGTTACGTCGCAGTAAACGTCGCAGTAACAAAAAAGTTATGGCATACTTAGCGTGGAATGCTCAGCGTAGTTGTAAACGGCCTGCAACATGGTACTCGTAGGACGTAAAACGTTGGAATTTTAAACTTGTTCTATTTTGTTATTGTTAACACAAAGCAAAAGGGTATGAAAGCTGCAAATGTTACTGAAGTGTAAAATTTCAGCATTCTCGCTGTGAGCAAATCCTTGTTTGTCACTTGTCACGCAAGTATGGCGAATACGTATAGTAAACAGATGTCTATATATCACGCGCCGATGTCAATCTGACACTCTTGTCTATCCAGCGAAAACGTTTTCCTCTAACGGCGGGAACAACAAACTACTCGAGAGAGAAAGAGAGAAACTTTCGACCCTTCTGTGATTTATTTGGTTGTGCGAATATTCAACTGTGCACATATTCTTTTTCGTGTAATATCTCCTTAAATAAAGAGTTTAGACCAAAAGTGTTTTTTACATAAAATTAAATTAGTACTTTTTTACATAAAATTAAACGCTCTATCTGATTTTGTAATAGAACATATTACATTCCGTTTAAAAAAATTAAGTGGACCTTTAAATGACCTTCAAAAACTTCATATAAAGACAATTCAAGGTGTTATGTTCATCGTGTTATGTCCCCCTCGAAACCCTACAACTACTTTTGTTTAAAACATTTTTCTCTCAAACCTAGCGATTTCCAAATATTTGACTGTCAAATATAAAATGGGACACTCTGTATATATCTATACTTTATACTCGTAAATTAGTTACTTACAAAAGTTTTAAATTTTAAACAAGATTTTTCATTTATTTTTTAAATTATTATCTGTTTAATATACAATAAATGATAATTGAAGTACTAAATGGATGTTTAGTCGTATCTCCTCGCTGTATAAATCGTTTGATAATTAATAATGTATTTCTAGGTTTAGTTCTATCAAAACTTAGAATTATGCTTAATAGCTTAACGTTATTATAGAAGATTACTCAGATTACGTATATTTAGTCGAGAATTCTCTCTTACGACAAAAAAATATTTTTGACTTTACGAAGCCATCGATCATTTTTTTTTTGCTTTTGTGATTCTTTGAAAGTGGATCCATGTTTACCTAGCAGCTTCTTTCTCGCCGAAAATCGTGACGCATATCCATGTCAACATCGCACGAACACGTTCACGCGTATATCTATCATATTTGTATGCAACAAGCGAGTGCATCGATCAAATCCGTGCAAGTCAAATCGTTGAAACTATTTACAAAAAGAAAAATCTATCTGTCAGATTTTGCACAATTCTGACGACATATATGTTCTTGCTGACTTTGAAAAACTATTTCCAATTTTCCGCAATATCAAGCGCTGCGGTAGCGGCGCGACGCCAAGTATATATAAAATAATATATATAAAATAATATATATAAAATAAAAGTCGGGTGATGACTTGTGAGTATACGGCACTGGCACTGCGCAACCGCTTA
>NW_012042813.1:0-492 GCF_000956235.1 Wasmannia auropunctata
ATTTTTGCTTTTTTATTGAATAACTCGGTAAAAAAAATCGCTGAAAAAATGCTTACTGAGTGCGCAAATTAGAAGTAAAGATATACGTTCATGTACACTGTAAACTGCATTTGTGTGCAATTTTTAATTCATATCGAGGAGCCTTGCAAAATTCGTAACAAAGTGTGTCGCATTTTAATTTCCGTAAGAGATCAGCAAAACGATCTTAACCCTTGTTTGACACACTGGGGTGTAACACACCCCAGGCCCACTTAAGTTATGATTTTTTTTTAAAACTGATCATTTTTTTCGAATTTTTAAAAGTACTCAATTTTATTTTTTGTCCATATCACTCATATAACTTTAAAAAGTAAGTTCTTGAGAAGCTATAAAAAAATTTTGAAGTTAAAATATTTAATAGATTATTTGTTATAACAATTTTTTGTGCTGGGGTGCAATCCACCCCAGTGTGTCAAGCACGTCACGCCACAGAAGTGTGGCAAGTAAGGGTTA
>NW_012042814.1:0-465 GCF_000956235.1 Wasmannia auropunctata
GTTATGGTATCACTATTCATAAAAGTCAAGGATTGAGTTTGCAAAATTCTATTATGGATATAGACAACTCTATATTTAATTGTGGTCAAGTATATGTTGCATTATCTCGAGTAAGTCTTTGAATGGATTGCATTTAATTAATTATGATCCTTCATCTGTATTTGCTGGTGAAAATGCAATTACGGAATATAATCGGCTAAAACGAATACATAATCCAGAATCACAAATGCTTATTATTTCAAAAAAACATCGTAAAATTATAGATGTTCCATGGACATTGTCGAAAACAATTACTTCTGTTCAAGAGTCAGATCAAAAAGCTTTATTAAAAAGTGCTGCTTGAGATATACATGGTTTTCAAAATGTAGACAAAATTTCTTGCTATGCAAATGTAGTATACAATGTTTATTACATTTAAACAGTGTCAGAAAATATTTGTTAAATTATGATGAACTAGATGTTTTT
>NW_012042815.1:0-402 GCF_000956235.1 Wasmannia auropunctata
TTCTTGAGCGTAACTATCTTAAAGGCCGTTTGCAAAGAACGCGGTCAGCGTTTAGTAAAGTTAACCCAAGGTTGGAAAGTAATGCGTTATTTATGATGATGAGGGGACACGGTAATGTAAAGTGTTTAATTAAGGATATATATACATATATACAGGTACTGATTATATAGAAAAGATAAAACTTCTTCCACCGTCTGGTTTGGAGTATTTCATTGAAAGAGTCAGTGTTAAATTTCAAGTGATGGATAGAGCATATGTTATTAGAAAACAATTTCCATTATCCTTGAGTTATGGTATCACTATTCATAAAAGTCAAGGATTGAGTTTGCAAAATTCTATTATGGATATAGACAACTCTATATTTAATTGTGGTCAAATATATGTTGCATTATCTCGAGTAAG
>NW_012042816.1:0-388 GCF_000956235.1 Wasmannia auropunctata
TTATATTTATTGCAAATTCTCGATATGTTTGTTATGATGCGTTATATTTTGTATGACATACATTATTATATCATTTATGTATTAAATTATTATATTATTATTAAAATTTATCTCTTCTTGAGCGTAACTATCTTAAAGGCCGTTTGCAAAGAACGCGGTCAGCGTTTAGTAAAGTTAACCCAAGGTTGGAAAGTAATGCGTTATTTATGATGATGAGGGGACACGGTAATGTAAAGTGTTTAATTAAGGATATATATACATATATACAGGTACTAATTATATAGAAAAGATAAAACTTCTTCTACTGTATGGTTTGGAGTATTTCATTGAAAGAGTCAGTGTTAAATTTCAAGTGATGGATAAAGCATATGTTATTAGAAAACAATTT
>NW_012042817.1:0-401 GCF_000956235.1 Wasmannia auropunctata
GTCCCCAGGGCCTGGGGACGTCGCCGAGAGCTGCCGGGGCGAGAAAGCCCCGGAATTCAAGGGCGAAGGACGCGCCCAGCTGATTCCACGCCGCCAAGTCCCGGATATGGGGCGACCTCGCGCGGGCGCGAGGCGCCCGCCTGATGCATCACCTGATCGCGCCCGTGCCACGACAGGACCCCACACGGCGCCGCGATTGGTCGCGGCCGACTGCGCCGCTATATTGCGCACCCCTGGGCTGGGGGTGCAGGCATCGATCCGCGATCGAGCGCGATCGACGCCGCTTTTGCGTGCGAGCGGACTTAGCGTGCCGGTCGATGAGAGCGGTCGACACCGAGAGAGCGAACGAGCGAGAGAGTGTGTTGGCGAGAGCGAGGAGGGACGAGCGAGCTGTCGGACCC
>NW_012042818.1:0-367 GCF_000956235.1 Wasmannia auropunctata
CATGAGTTTTCTATATAAATCGGGACATTCCCGGACTTGCAACAACTAAGATCGGAGGAGAATTAGAATCAGACACAGACCTTCTGCTGTCGTCTCTCTCCGTGTATTAAATCAGTCATTAGAATCTGTGCGCGATGTAAGTCCGAGTTTCACATTGTTTCCTAAGAACTCTCAAGTCTCAATCGGAACGACTGCATTACCTAATTAATTCATCAAAATGTAAGTCATGTCTTCTTTTTGTTCGGTTTTTCCAAAATCCTGTCCTTCTTAAATTTCTTCCTCTTTCTACTATAATTCCCCACATCTTTAAATTCCTCATAATGCGAAATTATACCCACACTCCCCCTTATATCTTTGTTATTATATA
>NW_012042819.1:0-382 GCF_000956235.1 Wasmannia auropunctata
TATAACGGGCGGAGTGATCCCGAATCGAATCTCCCAACCAAATTCATTTTTTCCTCAAATTGCCACCTCCCACATCCCATGAGTTTTCTATATAAATCGGGACATTCCCGGACTTGACACAACAAGATCGGAAGAGAATTAGAATCAGACACAGACCTTCTGCTGTCGTCTCTCTCCGTGTATTAAATCAGTCATTAGAATCTGTGCGCGATGTAAGTCCGAGTTTCACATTGTTTCCTAAGAACTCTCAAGTCTCAACCGGAACGACTGCATTACCTAATTAATTCATCAAAATGTAAGTCATGTCTTCTTTTTGTTCGGTTTTTCCAAAATCCTGTCCTTCTTAAATTTCTTCCTCTTTCTACTATAATTCCCCACATCT
>NW_012042820.1:0-316 GCF_000956235.1 Wasmannia auropunctata
TTTCCTCTAAGCAAAAAAATTTTACATAAAGCATATTCCTCAGCTATCACGCGTATTTATTTATAAAGAAGTGGACACATGTGCTATAATCAAGAATAAATTCCTCTATAGAAAATTTCACTATAATAACTCGAATAGTCTCTTGAAATAAAAAGATATGCTACTCGCGATACGCTCATTTATAAGATTTTCTATTTTAAAAAAATTTTTTAATTTTTATTATTTATATTTATGTCCATATATGTTTCTTTTCTTTGTAAAATGATTCTTTAATACAAAATTAATTTTAATAAGAAGGAAACAAAAAATAATTAAA
>NW_012042821.1:0-360 GCF_000956235.1 Wasmannia auropunctata
ATAGCACTCTAACCGTTAATCATTACTTTATTTCGTTGTTCGCATATTCTGTAATACGTTCTCCAATGTCAGGACGTGTTTCTCTTGGACGCGGTTATATTTTATATCCAGTTCCAGAACCATGTCCTGATATTGGAGAACGTATTTCAAGAATTTGCGAACAACGAAATAAAGTAATGATAAAACGATGAGAGTGCTAGTAAAGATATTAAAGGCTTATTAACATGGTATGATAGAAGTAGCGCGAAAACGACTGTGTCGCGAGTCAGTTTTCTATTAAACAATAATAGAAGTACGATCATGCGCCAGGCAGGAGGAGGCCCGCGGGATGCTAAGACGGTGGAGGTCGCGACACAGTCG
>NW_012042822.1:0-311 GCF_000956235.1 Wasmannia auropunctata
GAATACTGTGCTGTGGCCAGGCGGGACGGTAAGGAGAAGTGTCCCGCCGCCTATGCTTCAGACAATGAGAGAAGTGCCCCGCCGATCTGATGACGGTGACGCAACGGCGAGCGGTGGCAGCCGTCTCATCGACATCGCAAGAGGGATGCCTCTTGAGTGAGGTCATCAGCGCTCGCCGTTCTACGAAGCATTCCCACACTACGATATAAGGTAAGAATATATAACATATATAAAAATATAGCATAACAATATGCAACGTTGGATTGCATTTGTATACATTCGTTTTTAATTTGTGTATTATAGATTGTCCA
>NW_012042823.1:0-818 GCF_000956235.1 Wasmannia auropunctata
TTTTTTCCCATCCTTTCCATTAGCAAGACTACCATTATACTTATAAGAATATTACTTATAAGGATATTACTTATCCTACTATATAGGAAGTAAACCGAACACACGTATACACGCGCACACATATGGTACGGCACCGTGTCACATCTCGACGAGACGCCGGTCACAATGTCTCGCTATGGTTGCGCACATGAAAGAGTTTCGGTCTCTTTGTTATTTCTTCCTCGCGATAAGCGTATACTTTGTTGATTGCGTTACAAATAAACATTCTCGAAAAACTATATCGAGATACGCATCGAAGCCCTGCCGAAGTCCTCAGTCTTTCGCAGTCGTTTGGTGCGGGAACGCGTACGAGACGTGTGCCTCCGGTACACGTCTGTGAGAACGGTATTTTGAAAAAACCGTTCTCAGTGCAAAGTGCCTTCACCATCGTCTTCACAGTTGACGATGGGGATGACTTTCAACACATAAAACCGTTCGACGTCTTTGCCAGCGTCCCCGTCGCCAACTGTGAAGACGACGGGGACGACGACGACGGGGACAACGACTACGACGCCGTCTTCAAACAGCTTCGCTGGAGACTCAAATAATGACAACGGTAAGTCTGAAAAAAACTTTTTTCTTTTTCTCTTTTTTCTTTTTCCCTTTTTATTTTATATTTTATATTTTTGTTATTTTTCTCAGAATACTGTGCTGTGGCCAGGCGGGACGGTAAAGAAAAGTGTCCCGCCGCCTATGCTTCAGACAATGAGAGAAGTGCCCCGCGATCTGATGACGGTGACGCAACGGCGAGCGGTGGCAGCCGTNTCATCGACATCGCA
>NW_012042824.1:0-330 GCF_000956235.1 Wasmannia auropunctata
TTATATGTATGTAAAAAAAGCGCCGCAACGTTTGAGAATCCCGGTACTGAAAGCGATTAATAACGTCACATGCTCTTTTATAGATTCTGATTGGACGAGAACATGTGACATTATTAATCACTCCCGAAGCGATCAAACCTGTATCGTCTGAAAACGCTATTAAAAAGTTTTTATTAGAGGTCTCACTATTTTTTAATAAACTTTTAAATTAGTAAAATAAAATATAAAAAATATATTTGATTTTATAATTTACTTGTTAAAAAATATTTTTGATTAAGAAAAGATGTAGCATACATTTTTTTATACTCGGCGTAAATATTTTTTCTTTTT
>NW_012042825.1:0-378 GCF_000956235.1 Wasmannia auropunctata
TATTCCAATACGTTATGTTCAGATAATTTTTAGTAAGGTAAATATTTTGTTCAGCGATATACTGTCACATTAGAGACATGCTTTCTTTGGCGCTGTGTGTGTTTTTTTTTAAGAATTAATTACGAAAATCTCGAAGAAAATAGAAAATTTCCAAAATAAGACGTATTGGTAAATTATTTAAATTTGTAAAATGAAAGATAGAAAATATTTTTGGTTTTATGGCTTATATGTATGTAAAAAAAGCGCCGCAACGTTTGAGAATCCCGGTACTGAAAGCGATTAATAACGTCACATGCTCTTTTATAGATTCTGATTGGACGAGAACATGTGACATTATTAATCACTCCCGAAGCGATCAAACCTGTATCGTCTGAAAAC
>NW_012042826.1:0-815 GCF_000956235.1 Wasmannia auropunctata
CTCGCAAAAATGTAATGCAAAAGAACTGTACCTCTTCTCAGGACAGCCACTTCTTTTACGATAAATCTCTTTCCAACGGTGAATCCTTGCAGATCTACAAACGTTGGTACAATCATAACGAGTAATCTATTGAAACTGTGTCCACCTCGCGAATTGTCGCAGTTTTTATCTCGGATGAGAATATTTGCAGACGTGACAATTTATGTGATTTTGCGCACAACGTTGGATAATGGACAATATTCAATCACGCGATCGTGTAAAATGAGACAATAGGCTGTAGTATTCTCCGGCACATTTTCTTTACAGTCAAATTCTATTCGCACATCCACGGTAGCGCTCTTGACAGACTCGTTTTGTCGCGTGCAGTCAATGAACGAAAGGTCCATTCTTCAAAAATGAACCTACGGTTAACAGCGTTTCATCGTTTGTGCATCCGTAATAAGTTTTTACGAAAACGAGCATACATATCAAACAGGATGGCGTATCTGTTTTTATCAAAGTCTAGATTTAAGTCGTCGTACGGATAAAATTCTGAATTTAAATAAAGTTTCACATTGGTTAATTTACATTCATCGAATAAAGAAGCATCTTTAGACATGACGTTCTTTCGACCAGTCTGCATGGCAAAGATATATCGTGGTTTTTCTAGTTGCGTCGCAGTCTTCACAGCCCATGAATGCTTGGTAGTGCTCTGCAACAAGGGGTACTCGTACAGATCCCACGAGCGAAAACTCACGCTCAGATATCGGCCGCTTTCCAAAGCTCGTAGCATGGACAGTTTATTGACCTCGTTTAACATGACGTGAGGCATTCGA
>NW_012042827.1:0-6769 GCF_000956235.1 Wasmannia auropunctata
CAAAAAAATTTTTTAAATATTTACACTTTACAAGAAACAGTTCCTTGATTCTTTCCACGAGCAGTAACGTTCTACTCTGTGTATGTAACAATTTAAATCTAATGGGAAATCAAAGTTGATTACATTAGATACGAATTGGAAATCGATGCCGCGTGCTACACCCGATTCCTGGTCTTTTTTTCGTTTGCTCTTTTTCATTTTTATCACATGCGGCTGTAAAAAATAAATATGTATGAACAGGATGATACAAACAAAATATATTTCATTACACATGCATGTGATTTTACCTCTTCCAACATTTTCTCATCCGATGCTATTATAATGTCATAAGTGCCACTGTTAAACTGGGAGACCGCTCTACACCTCGAAGTCGCTGGTAACTCGGAATTTAAAACACAAGTTGGAATACCAAACTGCTCTAAGAACAATTTCAATTTGTAGCATCTATCTACAGTGTGTACAAAGATTATACATTTTCCCCTAAATAAAAAATAAAAAGAAATAATATATTTGCAATAAATTTGGTAAAAATTGTTTTCTATTAAAATATTAAAAATACTATATACTCTACTAAACGTGTGTGTATGTGTAAAAAATTACCTAATTAAATGTAATTTCAATAAGGCATATAAAATGGCAGCTTTATCATTTTCCTCTGCAGCCAAAGTATAGTGAGCCAATTGTGTAGGAGGAGCTAATGGTGGCTCTTCTAGCTTTAAAATTGCAGGATTGTGAAGAATTAATTTTTTTAAAGTTAGAACGTCCTCAGACAATGTGGCAGATGCCAAAACTGCTTGATATGCCGTTGGTAAATAAGCTAATACAGCTTTTAAGTCTTTTTCATATCCAAATGAAAATAGCTGTAATCGATATCATTAAAATAGCATAATCTAACTAAATTTAATTTGCAATATTTGTAAATCATATGACATAAGTACATACCAAATCAGCTTCATCAATGATTAATGTGTCAAGACTATGTTTCAGCATCAAATTTTTTGTTTTTAAATGCTGTAATATTCGACCTGGAGTAGCCACAACAATATCTGGCATTTCGCTTAATAAAAGTTTTTGTGCGTTTAAATCCGTTTGTAGACTAAGATCAACTACTCTAACTTCTCTGCAGCACTTTGTAGTTAGGCTCACGATAACATTAAGAATTTGCTTGCATAATTCCTTACTAGGTGCAATAATTAGGCCCTTAATCTCCTGTTTTTTTTGTGTTCGTTTGTTCATCAGTATTTTCTGAATAAGCGGTACTGAAAAGGCGGCAGTTTTGCCCGAACCTGTACGAGCTCTAATCAAGAGATCCTTTCCTTCCAGTAACAAAGGTATCGCTTTCTCTTGTATTAATGTAGGTTCCATCCAGCCTAGTTTTGTAATAGCCTGTAAAATTTATTTTTAATATATCTTTCGAATTATTCTTATACTTATTGTTTTGTATATTTTAGAAATAATATGTATAAAATAATACTGATATATGCTATCTTGTAATATTTCCATTCGTTAATTATAAACTTACTTTTTGACAATTATAAATCAGTAAATTGAAACTCCCAATAAATAAATCCAATCAAATAATGAAATAACAAAGGCAATGAGAGTTCGGCATGATAAGTAATGCGCAAATTAATAAAAATGACATTATAACATCTTTAAATTAAAACAAATAACATATTTAAGAGGTATTTAAAAAAAATTAATGTTTCGGCTAATGTATATAACCATCTTCAGCGCACGTTGATACCAAATAAATAATTTAAATAAATAAAATAAATAAGATACAAAGAAAGTGTCATGTCGTTAAAAATAATGAACAATATTAATTGCATTGTGAGTTGTAGTCGGAATCACGCTGTCCAAGCTCAGCTAATTTAATTTTTACTAGAGCCAGCAAAGAAAACATTACGGTCACTCTTGATAAAGTTTATATTATACTAATGTTTATATTATACTAAAATTAATGAAATGCTTGCAGATCTTATACTAAAGTCAATAAAGATCCCACTAGAAAATTAACTAATGATTTAAGAATCATACTGACAAGATGGAAAAAATCTAAACTGATATCTGGTACTACATACTAATAGAATATTACTTTGCAATGATACATTCACTGCAAAGTAATATTCTATTGTATGTAATATTCTTGTATTAATTATATTACCAAAAGCATCCATATTAGTTGTATTACCAAGAGAGTTCCATAAACAGAACTATCCTTTCAGAATAATAGTTTTATGTATCCATAGTCCCCTATTATATGCATGCTGAAGACTTTTTTACATAAAATAATTATTAAAAACACTTCTACAATTGAGTTGTATCGATAATAATTTTGAACTTGTTAAAAAATTCAATAATATACGTATTAATAATAAACAATGCCTGTTTATTATTAATATGTATATCTAAACATCTGTTTAGATATTATATCTCTTTTCAAGAACGATCCCATTGAGTTATCTATAGAGAGCCTATCCACTAGATAGGATGTTTTATCAAGATTGTGGAATTTCGAAAAATGAATTCCTGAAGGCGGCTCGGTTTATTTTAGACTTATTTTATTTTGACAAACAAATCTATAAACAAACATATGGAACTCCAATGCGTTTCCCACTTTCACCGATTATCGCAGATTTGATCATGCAGAATCTTGAGAGAAGTATTCTGAAGAGAATTGATTTATCTATCTCATCTTACTATAGATGTGTTGACATAATAACCGCTGTTACCTTCTCGGAAACTGATATAATATGTTCTTGGATAAATTTAATTCTTTCCATCCGAGACTTTAATTTACTATTGAAATAGGTAACACACAAGTATTAATTTTTTACAAATTACATTAATAAATTGCGCTTTGATCGATTAATACCACAAATTAAAACTTTTTCAGGGAGATACCTGAACTATTTTTCTCAGCACCCTCTCTCACAGAAGAAAGAATATAAGCATAATAGGGCTTTTTTATTATCACACCCGACGTTTCATCAGAAAAACTTGGAAAATATAGTTACAATTTTACCAGAGAACGATTATTCATTAACTTTATTTTTGACACTATTTCGACAATTTACTAAAAAAATAAAGAGCTTTAACAATAGAAATACCAGTAAACAAGTTAATAATACGATAAATTTAGAGAATATTTAAAAAATGCCTTGGTTTATTATTCCTTTTATTGAAACAGTTTTGAACAAATTTAAAGATACTATTACAAATGTAGACTGAAAAATTTCATATTTCAGCTTGAACAAATTACATAAATTTATTAGAGTTCACAAGAACAAACTCCAAGTTATTCCAAATAAAATATCGTTAACAAAATTGATTGCAAAGACTGCGATGCATCGTTCGTGAGACAAACGGAGCAGGCTTCATACAAGAATTTCAGAATTACAATCATATTATCTAATATTCATTATAATCATATAGAAGTACAACTGTATGCTCTGTTATTACAGATCACAAATTGCGATGTAATCATGATTTTGGGGAAAAAGTAGAGATTCTGGATACAGAAAGATTATATATAATAAAGACTTATTTCAGAAATGATACATATAAAAGTCAAAAGAAAATCTCTCTCAATCTGAAGACACAGACCTTCTCGACCATGCTTATATTATATCCCTATTATAAACTTGTTATAACAACATTGCTCTTGGTAATAAATATTTTTAACATCTTGATCTCCATACAGACAACAATCTTTTGATATTCCGTATATTCACTTTGAACTGTAAAGACCACTGATTACCACTAAATTTATTAATTTTATTAATGATAAATACAGCTCGTTATTGTAAACACAATATAATTAAAGAATGCCAAAAACGAGCAATCATTAGATTTATATTTAGTTCTTTATTATTTCCCCATTATATACACTCCTTTCCAGAAAAAAGCGGTACACTATAAATTTAAATAAATTTATCAAAATTCAAATAATATATTCATAACTTGATAAATAATGAAGAGAAAAATATGAATAAAATTGCAAAATAAGGCTTGAAACATCCACTTGAAGAATATTTAAACGGCAATTATGAACAATTTTTTTTTTTTAATAGTGGACGAAAGATGCAAAATGATAATCAAAAATTCGAGTTTGGACGATGCATGGCGTGAATCAGGAATCGCAGCCAAAAGGAACAAAATGCACATAAAAGTATGGAGTGTTATCTTTAAATTTATTTTACAGTTTACAATATCGCCGGTATTACCATTATCTAAGATGTTTAAACAATGACTAAAACCATTTAAATATTGTTCAGAATCATGATCTTGATACATGTTGTCACGGACACCTTAGATGCTAATGCCGGCGATACTGTAACATTCAAGCCTTATAACTTGAAAAGTGCTTAATGGAAAAATATTTTATTATGTTTTAAAAAGCTGTCGAGATAAGCTACAAGAATATGCAATGAAAAAAGGGAGGATTTCATTTAAGAAATTTAAAGTACCTTTCCCTGACCTTGACAACGCCACCCAAGGTCAACATAATGGTACTATTTTATGTCCCTCTTGAAGTCATACAACTTTTGTCTTAAGTATTTTTCAATTTTATGTCTTAGAGTCGAGATATTTTAGTTCATCAGTTAAAATGACTCACTCTGTATATATTATGTTTTAAAAATTATATTTAAAATAACTATATTTTAAGTATTGTCCCACAAATTATTAAAGATAAAAATGTTATTTTAAAAATTATTGTATCTCAAAAATTATTAAAAAGGGAGGACATTTCGAATAATTTATGTATAAAAAAAATAAGAGTGATTGGGCTTGGGCCCATTAGGAAAACCACTATAAAAAACGCACCGAGCTATCTATCGCAAGATGGTGTGGAAGTGATAGCATTTTGCCAAAAAATAAAACAATGTGACCGAAATATGTTAATGCATAATTAGTTTTATAACAAGTGTCAAGTTCTGATTTTAATAAAACTTTGCATACATATAGATTACATAAAGAGATGAATTTAGAAAATATCAGTTGGTGGAAAAATGGTTTCACTTTCTTTATATTAAAGTGATTTTTTACGTTTTTTTTTGTTATATCTCGAAAACTATTCGAGATATTAAAAAATGTGTTTCATACAAAAGTTTTATGACAAAATCATGTATTCATTTGCGTCAATAACATTTTTGAAAATTTTCGGAAATAAATTTTTTTTTAATTATTAACGTGAGTGAAAAGAGGTGATTTTACTGTAAAACTTTTGTATAAAATATTTTTTGATATCTTAATATCTTAAGTTATTCACTTTTAAAGATTTCATATAGATATGCAAATCTGGATGAAATTTTTAAAAGTGAATAACTTTTTTTATAGGCTATTATCTTAGTTTTAACAATTCAGGGTTGTTCTTTTTTGTTGTCCGCAGAATGCCATACCTTCAATTTGCATATAAACTGTAGAATTTTCATATTAACCAAATCATGAAATTGAGCAGACTGTTTTATCCTCGTACAAATATCATTAAATATGACCGACCTTCCAGCATCGCCTTAATAATATTTTTATATATGAATCTTACAATTCTCAGTTCAAGTAAAAGATGCTTTTTATTAGCATCGAATTATTAAATTGCATTGGCAATTTAGTTTAATTGTGGTATTACATACTATTCAGTTTAAAACTGCATTTTAAAGATCATTAAAGACCAACGATTATGCGGCGCGCATAAGTTTACTTGAAAACTGAGATTTTTAAGATTCCCTTATAAAAATATTAAGCATCAAGATTCATTCTATACTATGTTGGTGGTTTGTCATTTTAGATGTTTGAAACACACGGTCGATTCAGATTAAAAATTAAAAATACATGATAAAATAAGCAAAAAATAAAAACAATAACAATAAAAATAACATCAAATTCGTTACCATTACTCTTCATTACAAATATAATGACATTACTGCTATCATTACAGGTAGAACAAAGTAACGATCTAAAAAAAATAACAAAACAGGTAACGGCGTTACAAGTAACGCAATACTTTTCCAATCCTGAATTATTATTAACTAATAAGTAACTAAAGTAACGATTTTAAATTCGTTATCGTTACTATAAAAATGTAATGTTACAGTGAACGTTACAGACGCAAAAAGTAGCAATCGTTACTAAAAAAAAAAAAAAAAAAAAATTCAAAAAAGCGATAATGGTAACGGCATAATAAATAACGCGTTACTTCTCAACCTAATGCAATCCCAGCCAAGGATTGTATCAGTAATGTATACGTTATTTTATTTGATGATAGAATAAATTACGCAATATACATCTAAAAAGATAATATAACAGAGACATATCACTTATATTAGCTTTATTAGAATTTATCGAATTAGCTTTACCTTTAGTATCCTGTCATCCAACTCAAATTCATGGAAATTTTTTAATATTGGTTCAATTTCTTCATTCAATTCCGTATTGCTCACACACATTTTCATTTTTGGTTCAATTTCTTCATTTAATTTTATCTTATTCGTAGACATGTTTATATTTTATTCAAATCTTATTACTTTATTATAAACTTACATTTTATCAACGCTCAATTGCTCTAATACACGTTACGATTAACGATGCACGTGTGCAAACGCGTATAACCTAAAAATAAATCGAAAACATAAACCATGATCTATACGCGTACCATGATGCTCTTACTTCGGCCCATGGAGGACTGGAGAGAGCATATCGGTGGTGGGGGTAAGAAATTTGTAATCGGAAATGACATCACCAGTCAACCGTCTAACGCACTGTTTAG
>NW_012042828.1:0-1555 GCF_000956235.1 Wasmannia auropunctata
TTTTAATTGAATCGTTATTTTTTCCTAAAAGAAAGTTTATGATAGCGTATTTTACATTCATTGTATATACATATTTACAATTATTATAAAAATTATATTAATATTTTTATCATCTCTGTCAAGTTTCCTAAATCGTACCTAACTAACCAGCATAAAAGTTCTTATATCGTATCGGTACAATTTAGGAACACTAATGTATTTTTATCTTTAGATATATATATATATATATATATATATATATACAATTGGTATACTCTTAATTAGCAATTAATATTTATAGATCATCGAAGCATCAGTTCTCGGAGAATCACAAGATTAAGCACATTCCACAAAGTTCATTGCTTGGATGAGTAACCGCTTCAGAAATATCGTAAATAAGTTTCCAAATGTATATTTTTAAACACAATTTTGTTATGTACATATATTCTTTTTTATTCTCTAGTATATGATGCTAATTATGAAAATTTATTGTATTTAAAACAAATTTATTTTAGTAACTAAATTGGAATGGTCAAGAATATATCAAAAATTTATGCAATTTGACATCATTTTGACAAACTAAAATTTGATTTTATTTTGATATCATTTTGATCTTTCTGTTCTCTTTGGGATCACGTGAAATATTTAGGTTTGCACGTGATTAATTATGATTAAGGATAATTTACGCAATTATTCAGATGCGATAAATTATTACAGACTTAAATGTTTAGTAGTAACTTAAATCTAAGTACCTCAAACTACTTCCTCACCCAAGAGACGTTGAGGAACACACGCGTTAGAAAACTAAAAGCGAAATTATATTGTAAATTAATTGTAATATGTCACTGAAGATGGCTAAAAAGTAGCCGAAACGTTTGACTTTTGAATAAAGTAAATTTCTTAGCAATAAATTAGTGCGTACCAACAACCACGCTGATTCCCATTTGCCTTATTTATACTTACGTATTTTTAAATGTTTAGCATTTTGTAGAACGCGACGGAAAGTGGTAAAAATAGATGGAAGTCAGATAAATACTACTACGAAAGAAAGGGAAGTTGAAGAAACAGGGAAATAAGATGCGCGTCATCGAGTTATTTTTTCCAGTCAAAGTATTTCATCTACAATAAAAAAAAATCTAAAAAGTTAATGCGTGAAACGTTATCAAAATTATTAATTAACAAATATTTTATACGACGGTAGAGAATTTCTTAATGTTTATTCATATAAATATTAAAACGTTATTGGTGAATGTGTCTATAAATGCAATGTATATTATAGATGTACGTAACTTGCAGTAACTTAATCATTGTACGAATCAAGTTATGATATGTATAGCCATATATTATAAACTATTTCAAACGCAAACATTTTCTAATCTACGCGCTTATTTTACTCTGAGTAAATGGTGAAAACTAAAATATGGCTATACAAAATATTGTTATATAAAATATATTTAGTTTCGTGGTCACTTAACGTATGTTCTAAATTAAATTTGCAGCATAATTAAGCATGGTGAAATCTAATCATATGATAATAATTATTACGGGGCTACGGGCTATAAAAAAATTTGTACAT
>NW_012042829.1:0-777 GCF_000956235.1 Wasmannia auropunctata
TTTTGCTTTAATGTTGAATAACTTGGTAAGAAAAAATCGTACAACGCTAAAAAAAAAGCAAATTAAAGGTAAAGATTCACTCTTTTGAAAGCTGTAAACTGCATTTGCATGCGATTTTTAATTCGCACCATGAAACTTGTCAAAGTTCGTAAAAAATTTTGAGATTCGTCGAGTCTCCTTTTCTATCCATGTAATTCCATGAAAGATCAGTAGGATTGTTTCTGAAGTATATCGATTTGGAAAGTAGAGATTTCAAGCTGTAAAATGCTTTTTTGATCATCTCGATACGATCATTTTTGATGAAGTTACACTCTCTTGAATTTTGTCTATTTTTGGAGGTAGAGTAAGTAATGCTTTAACTTTGTTGAGAAGTGTAGGGGAAAGTTGCCAAATGAGTACTGGGTCTCATAAACCGTACCTCTTCAATATTTTATAGTTCCATTTAATAGAAGCAACATTTAGTTACAAAAATATGAAGTAAATAAGAAATGTGTAAGATTAGCAGTAGTAAGATTAAAAAATGAACAGATTACATCTTAAGTTTTGTGTATGCTATCAACATTTTAAAAAATCAGATACAATTGATTTGATTGTAAATTTTTCATCAATTTATATAGCTGATACTAATGTAACCATGCAATTTTTAATTGAATCGTTATTTTTCCTAAAAGAAAGTTTATGATAGCATATTTTACATTCATTGTATATACATATTTACAATTATTATAAAAATTATATTAATATTTTTATCACCTCTGTCAAGTTTCCTAAATCGTA
>NW_012042830.1:0-948 GCF_000956235.1 Wasmannia auropunctata
AGAGAGAGAGAGAGAGAGATCAAATCATTAAAATAATCTATTAGTTAAATTATATTAACATGAATTATGTATACAAATCCTCTTTTGGGCTTATTTTAATCTTAGTTACTTTTAAATATGATTTGTAAGTATATATCTGATAATAATTGTTATGTAACTATGTTAGATGGAAGATTATAATGACTTGTTTTATGTATATACACATACTTTTTTGTTATTGGAAAGTCTCTTATTTATCACGAATATGAATATGACGTTTAATATCTATAAATATGATTTATGTAGATTAACGTGCTTAAATTGAACATGAATAATTAATCAATTTAATACCTTACTGAGAAACACTTTGTTTTTTTCACAGTATTTTTGTTTCAAGTTTTCAAAGTCAGTAAAACTGTACCGAACAGTTTAGAGTCTTGAGAAGCACTGCTTGAACCGGTTTTCTATCAAATGCAAAATGTTTAACTTGTAAATCGATTCTAAAGACTGGCGTGTAGAAAATTACACGTTGCGTAATGTGTATAACTTATTAACTTCTATATAAGCATTAACGATCACATCGTATGCGCGGCAATTAAAGTTTGAGTAGCACTTCTTTGTGGCATAAACAACTTGTGGAACGCTTGATTAAGGAGTGTGTACAAGGGAATGAATATGCGTACATATAACAAGTCATTATAAATTTTCCATCTAACTTTCTACTTATGTTAACAACTTAAATTATCAGATATATGCGTACAAATTGTGTATTGCAAAATAATATGATTTTTGTATGATAATATGATAATTTGATAATTGAGTTATGCTTTACAAATCCTTTTTTGTGTTTAGTTTTGTAAACGTTGATATGACATAATTTATAAGCATTTAAGAATTTGCTAAATAACAGAAGTATAATACTTTGTAATTCTCGAAGAGAGAGAAAGTGTGTGTGTGTGTGTGTGTGTG
>NW_012042831.1:0-623 GCF_000956235.1 Wasmannia auropunctata
TAGCACATGCTAACAATATTCTGCGACTTGAGATAAAAGATGCCTATAAACAATTACATCACACCAGAATAGACTTTTATAAGATAGTCACAAAAATCTCTCAAATGTTACCTACGAATATTGGAGATATGTTCTTCAATATTCGTAGGTAACATTTGAGAGATTTTTGTGACTATCTTATAAAAGTCTATTCTGGTGTGATGTAATTGTTTATAGGCATCTTTTATCTCAAGTCGCAGAATATTGTTAGCATGTGCTAGAGTTAAAGCTTTCAACTTCCTAACAGAACTGTACTGAAAAAGATTTATCTTATGATGTGTAATGTTAATATGTGGCGGAATAAGGCCAAGGTTAATGCATGTTTTTAGAAACATAATTCGAATTCTTAACTTAGCGCTCCTTCTCATGAATCTTATACATTGTTTGAGTAAATTACATGTGTCGTAGCCAAAATACCTTCTTATATATTCAAAAAACGGAAGGTTAAAGAAACGCATGTTTTACGCCCGCGTACACAAATAAATTAAATACACGTTTTAGACTCAATAAATTGGATTAAACCAGTGAACAATTAAGGGCAAATGAGCCAAAGGCAAGTTGTAGGTAGCCAAAAAGCAATTATA
>NW_012042832.1:0-601 GCF_000956235.1 Wasmannia auropunctata
TGTAAGGAGTCCGGAGTAGAGAGGTGCCAATAATCGTAGCCAAGATATTCTTGATATAACAAAAAGTATATTCTTAATATAGTTAGTCGGTTAGAGACACGTGTGTGCGGTTCGGAGTGCCGTATCCTTCTCCCCGAGTGATGTGCTCCAGTTACGGATCGGAGCTCGTTTCCCCACTTTTTATTCCATACGTCTGAGTTCTGCTCCGCCAGGATTCGAATGACTCAGACGTTTCGCAGCAACGCGGCAATTACAAAACGCATATAACAAGTCCTTTGAAAAAATTATTTTACTTAGAACATATATATATGATACATATATATTATGTCCTAAGAATTTTATCGCTTGTTGTTTGAAAAGATTTAGCCGCAAATAACAAATATAATAAGATAGTTATTTTCATTATCATCCACATGCTTACTTGTATATGGGCAACTAGGGTAAGTGTCCCTATTAGTGTGCCCGCGATTAATGAGTCTGTTCTTTAATTCATTTCACTACATGCACTCGTGGACAATGAGGTTGCTTTATTTTTAATGAGTTTTATGAACGCTTGATTTTTAACATTCTAATAATTTTTCTCAGATCGGAAGAGCACACG
>NW_012042833.1:0-359 GCF_000956235.1 Wasmannia auropunctata
ATTTATTGTTATAGTTGGAAATTAATTAATACCCTCTATCTTGTACTCTGTTGACGGCCTTTTGTCGTTTGCAATTCCTCCACAATATCTTGTTCGCTCGGTTTATTATATTACTCGTTAATTGAAGTATGTCTGTATTCAGGAGCTAAAATAAGTCGTTGGCTATTAAAGTCCACAGAAAACAAATCAGATGAGTTATATAATAGATGATAAGTCCTGTTGTGTATGTAAGGAGTCCGGAGTAGAGAGGTGCCAATAATCGTAGCCAAGATATTCTTGATATAACAAAAAGTATATTCTTAATATAGTTAGTCGGTTAGAGACACGTGTGTGCGGTTCGGAGTGCCGTATCCTTCTCC
>NW_012042834.1:0-852 GCF_000956235.1 Wasmannia auropunctata
TGTAATGTCACATTTTATTGTAAGCTTTTCCCAGTTTTTTGACTGTTTCATCTAAATTTCATTCCACGAAAAATGCAGCTTTATTTTATTTATCTAAATAAAACATACGTTTTCGTTAATGTAATGATATTTCTTAATTTGTATATACAATTTGCGTACTTACCATGCCGAGTACACATTTCGTAAATTCCTTAAAATCCCACTGAAGAAAAGTTATTCCGTTTATATATAAAAATAATTCTGCTATAGAATATGCTTTAATTATAGAACAACTAGGCTTACCCTGGGCTAATGGGTTTCCAACTGCGTCAGGTTCGGCCTTTGCTTCCACTTCAGGTGCGTGCATAATTGCCATAACAAAGATTAAGGCAAAAGCCAATGATAGAAATGATAGTTTCATCTCTTAATGTTTATTGAAGCTTAAGTTGTATTTATTTTACGTTTATGATTTGCTAGCAGCCTTCAAGCGCTTATATAGTCCAAGAAATGCAAATTAGGCATGACTGTCGTGTCTAATAGATACTTAAACTTTCTATATATAGTTTATCCTACCAAAACTCTTTTTAAAAAAAAAAGAAAAAGATTACGCCAAGTATATAAAAAAGTATCGTACGTTACATCCTTCCTAAAACCAAAAATATTATTTTAACAAATAAAAATTGTCCAAAAACAAATATGAGATCATACAAGTTGCCGAGTATTTGATTAGACATGGAAATAAAAATTTCTTTTTAATAAACCGTTTAACCATCCAAAAGTACATGCAGCAAAAGTTTAATGCCATTGTCTTTCCAAATATTTTTAAGTTTTATAAAACAGGCTTAAAGTGACTAAAATGACCAATGGGATCAC
>NW_012042835.1:0-458 GCF_000956235.1 Wasmannia auropunctata
ATTTTGTATTGTAATTACAAAAATAATAAACGTTTTTATATGTTTATACAAAAATTATAATACATGTATTCTACCTTATCCCTTTTTGTTCACACTCCAATCTTTTTTCTCTCTTTTTTAAAATAGTTCTCTCTTCAAATCTTTTACTATAAATCAATCGTTTCTTTTACTTTATAATACCGGAATTTAAATGTCATGTATCTTTGTTTATATTCCGACTTATATATATTTGAAGAATAAAAAGTTATAGTAAAAAGTAGTTCAAGATGAATTATATTAAATTAATTAATTATTATCAATCGAGGATTGTGTATAAAATACAAATCTATGATAAAAACAATCGTCACTTAATAATATTGCAATTAATTTAATTCGTTTCATTTTTTAGTTAAACAGAAAATTACAAAGTGAATTAAATGATAGAAATAATCGCCAAGATCGGAAGAGCACACGTCTGA
>NW_012042836.1:0-321 GCF_000956235.1 Wasmannia auropunctata
ACAATAATGGATTTAAGAGATCTTGAAATTTGAGATATTAATTTCTTGAATACAGAAGAACAAGAAGAACATAAAAAAATACAAATACGTGCACCGAAACGGTACATTAATTGTGACAAAAGAAAACCTATTTGAATTTTATAATAAGCGAAAATTTAAAAAAAGATTTTGATTTTCAAAAGATTCTATAATGTTTGATATTTCACTATTAGTAGAGGAAGGATTAATCAAAATTAATAAGAATAAGATATATATATATTTTGACGTAATGGATAAATATAACATAATGGATAACATAAATATAACATAATGGATAACATA
>NW_012042837.1:0-380 GCF_000956235.1 Wasmannia auropunctata
TCAAGACGTAACTTATCGAAGATGATATTCTTTGAAAACGTCTTAATGTGATTCGTAAACATATCTTATTCATTATAAGTACGGATTTAAGATCATCTTATCTGTTATGAATTCATAGTCATATAAGATGATCTTATTTGACATATATATTATTCAATAAGACGATCTTCGTCAAGTTCTCATGAAAGAGGACTTAAGCAGTTACAAATGATAAATACTGGTGGTTATGATCCAATGTAAAAACAATAATGGATTTAAAAGATCTTGAAATTTGAGATATTAATTTCTTGAATACAGAAGAACAAGAAGAACATGAAGAAATACAAATACGTGCACCGAAATGGTACATTAATTGTGACAAAAGAAAACCTATTTGAATT
>NW_012042838.1:0-1183 GCF_000956235.1 Wasmannia auropunctata
GTCATTTCTATCATTGGCTTTTGCCNTAATCTCTATTATGGCAATCATTCACGCATGTGAAGCAGATGCCATCTCCGAAGCTGACGCATCTGTGGGCGGATTTGGGGGATAATAATTTCTTATTTTTAGTTTAAGGAATTTACGAAATGCGTACTCGACATGGTAAGTTCGCAAACTGTATAAACTGTACGAATTGACAATTGTCATAATTATTAATATAAACGTATCTTTTATTTAGGCAAATTAAATAGCTGCATTTTTCGTGAAATGAAATTTAAATGAAGTAACGAAAAAACTGGGAAAAAGCTTACAATATAAATGTGACAATACAAAAAACGGATAAATGCTATTATAATCTTTTAAACAAAAATGTGAATTATATTTATATGTCTCGATTGTATTATATTTGGTTTTATAATTTGCAATAACAAATAAACAACAAGCTTGTATCAGCAGTATAAAATTTTATTTTCTGAAATTTCATAATATTTTATTTTTATAGTAGTTTATCCTTTTGTACTTACAATTAGAATGTCCATTTTGTAATATATTTAATTAATTTTATTTATATTTTAAAATAATGCTTTTTTCATATGACAATTACATTAAATTTTTCAGCAATAATAGAAGTACTTTAAACATACATTTTCGAAACTTTCTAACTTTTTAACCAACTTTTTGTTTACTTTCACTTTTTTAAAAAACATTGTTTTTATGCTTAATAGACATACCCTAACAAAAACTCTTTTTTTTTAAAAAACTACGCCAAGTATTTAAAAAAGTATCGTACATTATATCTTTCCTAAACTAAAAATATTATTTTAACAAATAAAAGTTGTCCAAAAACAAATATAAGATTATATTAGTTGCCAAGTATTTGATTAGATATAGAGGCAAAAATATTTTTTTAATAAACTGTTTAACCATCCAAAAGTATATGCAGCAAAAGTTTAATGCCATTGTTTTTTCAAATATTTTTAAGTTTCATAAAACAGGCTTAAAGTGACTAAAATGACCAATGGGATCACAGTGAAGCAAAAACTTAGCGTGCCCGGATTGCATTATTTAATTGATAAGATATAATATATAAAATGCGGGCACGCCAAGTTTTTGCTTCACTGTGATCCCATTGGTCATTTTAATCACTTTAAGCCTGTTTTATGACTGTCTCTTATACACATCT
>NW_012042839.1:0-658 GCF_000956235.1 Wasmannia auropunctata
CAAAGGATTGAATCAAGCTGATATGGCAGCCACGCAATTCGCTTTCCTCGGGTTAAGTGTGTTGTACCCTCACGAGCTCGGCATTTATGCTAGCGATGAAGATTTGGCAGCCTTTTGCCACACATGGAGAGGTCTAGGATATCTTCTTGGCATGGAGGACCGGTGCGCCGTATAAATTCACTCATCACTCATTAAATAATAATAATATAAGTCTTGATCGACATTAATAATAAGGCTGTTTATAATAGATAATAAGTTTGACAAGCTTTTCGATTCTGCTTCTTTTAAAGTTTTCTTTTAATAAATTTATGATATATTTAATCATAAATTTATTCACGTTAACCCGTTAATTTTTACAATGCATACTTTTGCTTCCGATCTGCCTCTTTCGTCTTAATTTCATATGACTAGATATATTATATTCGTATGACAAACTTTTTCAACACTTGAGCATTTTCTTTCCTTGTCATTTATGCCTCATTAGAATTCTTGCATTTGACTAAAATAAATGTCCCAGATATAATTTCTGCCGTGGCAATCTGAAGGAGATTAAGCAAAGGTCGCGCGACTTCGTCGAATTTTTTATGAAGCCCAACTTGCCAAAAGTAACGCCTGAATGGGAACATATGTTGAGATGCTTTGTGGAAGGTTCAAGTTA
>NW_012042840.1:0-916 GCF_000956235.1 Wasmannia auropunctata
AAGTTTTTCTTTTCTCTCTGAGGGCGCCACGACTGCCCCCATCTTCTTCCTTCTTTTACTCGCGTTGTTGTAACGTACGTTCTGGACTGATACAATAAATTGTACTGTCGTTTGTAAGTAATTTGTGTGTACTGTTTCCTTCCTGCGCACCTGTCATCAAAAAACATATTCATATTCCTAAATTGTCATAGTCACCATGTGTTGTCACGCTTTAAAGAAGAAAAACGGAATGATGGGAGAGAAACTAGTCAAGGTTTGGGGAGAGGATAGGAAGAGATGGTAGAAGAGTGGTGGAAAAGTAATCAAGGATGGGGAGATAAGAATCAGATAACATTCCGTATCACTCTGTTTGTTAAGTGCTTTAGTATGTTTTTTAATATTTATCATCTCGGATACACTTCTTTTTATCTAAGATGATTCTTTATTTAGGATTCTGACATTATCCCAATCAAACTCGATGTTTTTCGAAAAGACGATGTTCCAAAATAACCGATGAAGAGCGACTTTTTTTATTAATGTCGGACTTGTGTTTGTGAATTCTGATTTTTAATTGTCTTTTTGTTTGTCCGACATATGAAGACTCACAATTAAGACAATCAATCTTATAAACGACATCACATTGAGACTTCTATTTAAAATGTTATTTCTTGTCGCTATAAGACTTCTCAAATTATTTGGAATAGTGTAGGCCATTTGACAATTTAATTTTTTTGCGATCGAAGTCTGAACTCTTCCGACACCGAGCTTACATACGGAACAATAAAATTTTGGTGATTTATGATGCGCGTTGGTCGGATTATAGATTCTGGAGTCAGGAATCGGTGAAGTGACGGACTTAAGAATAAATCTTTGTCTTCACGTTAACGTCTTTTAGGCCTTTTATTCCGAACTCACGTGACTTTCTCTGCGACTGTAC
>NW_012042841.1:0-450 GCF_000956235.1 Wasmannia auropunctata
TATTCACTTATTCCTAATCCTTGGCTAATATTTACAAGTAATGTTTTAAGATACTAATACGGCTCTGTTATAATTAGTTTACGACATTTTAAGATTGTGTGACAGTCTTAAATATTAATAATTGATAATAATTATATTTATGATTGATTCTTAATATTTAAGACTATCTTAAACACAGTTTTAAAATATCGTAAACTAATTATAACAGAGCCATATTAGTATCTTAAGACATTACTTGTAAATATTAGCCAAGGATTAGGAACAAGTGGAGCGCGCGCCGGCCCTGAGCGCCGCATGGACAAGAACGATTATTCGTTAACTTTAACCAGCTCTCCTGCCAAAATTACATGTCAGATCAAAATTTGCTAAAGGAAAAAGTTGTTCCTTTTAGCACAAAGTATCACGTCATGTACTCCGAATGCGCCAATTTTAGGACACCCTGTATAATGA
>NW_012042842.1:0-992 GCF_000956235.1 Wasmannia auropunctata
AAAGTCGTTTTGCTGCGAGAGTTTCCGAACTGTATAAGTCAATTGAGGGACAGATTATCCGAGCATATAAAAGCTGATTCGGAGGTTCAACAGTATCATCGGTGTCTGAAACATTACAATCAACTGTGGCAGCGGACATACATTGACGGTCCTGCACCGTTTGCAAAGAATTGCAGCGAATGCCGTCCAGAGGTTGCGGTTTGATAAATCGCGCGATAAATGCGCTTCCTTTCGAATTGCATATCCCCGGATATCAGTTTTGCGGCCCAGGAACGCGTTTAGAACAGCGATTGGTTAGAGGTGACCGGGGCATTAATCCGCTGGACACGGCGTGTCGTGAGCACGACATCGCATATTCGCGAAGCAGCGAACTCGCTGAACGGTACGTGGCTGACAACATAGTCGCTGTGAAAGCGCGAAAACGCATAACCGCGAGAGATTCGACTCTCGGAGAGAGAGCCGCAGCCACAGCTGTTTGGGCGATTATTGAAGTCAAGATGAAATTCGGCATGGGATTAAAAACGAAGAAGAAAAAGAGCAAGCGAATACTTCCGGTAGTAAAACGCGGAGGTATCCTGCCACTCTTGCCATTGTTGGGCGTTGTCGGTTCATTGGTGGGCGGGGCGGCGGGAGTTGCGAAGGTCGTGAGCAATAACAAAGTCGCGCAGCAGCAGCTGGAAGAATTGAAACGTCACAATCGCGTCATGGAAGATCACGGAGTTTATCTCGAGCCGTATAAGCGCTGCCGAGGCGTCTCGATGCGAAAGAAGAAAAACTTCAAAAAAAAAAAACGTTAAATTTTCCAACAGGCGCAACTACCAACATACAACTGCAACAATTGACCGAACGTATGCATATTCCATATTTCAGAGGTATTTTCATGCGAACCACTTTACCGACGGGAGGAGTATGTCGAAATGAGGGCGGTATCGTGAATTTGGAAAATGCTGAGGGACTCGGTACTCATTGGGTGGCATACGCAAAGAGGGGCA
>NW_012042843.1:0-683 GCF_000956235.1 Wasmannia auropunctata
ATCTTTGCATAAGTCTGACAGAGATAGAAACTGTCAACGTCCGCGTGTCGGCCCATTGCAAAGTATTCTCTTATCGTATCTTGCTTGTCGCATGCCACGTCATCAAAGATAAAGATGGAATTCGGAAGCGCTTCGTTTGGTGGGACGATGTCGCTATTATTGGAGAATGTATAATAGCCGATTTCTTCTATCGAGGTTGATAACTTCCCCAAATATTGATATTTCGGTTGTTGCAATGATTTCAAGTACACGTACACGTTCTCAAAGCGTACGCCGTGCGGACTCTTCAGTAAGCTTATCAGCACGTTTGTCTTGCCGCAGTTTGATGGACTACAGATGATACCACGTACAGAAATCGGTAGCATGTTTCCATGCTTACGTATCTTTTTATCGGACATTAACCTAATCTTATCACTTTGATCGTCTGCGATTGTCGCACAAACCGCATCTTTTCTCCCTCCACATAATACTCTAAAGAATTTATCGAGAGCGGACCTATTTATAGAAACGCGTAGCGCGAATGTGCTTAGTTGTCAAAATATTTCTTATTGTGTCGAAAAACAGTGATATTCTTAGTTTAACCAACAAAGAGTTAGAGTATATACCGAAAGTCGTTTTGCTGCGAGAGTTTCCGAACTGTATAAGTCAATTGAGGGACAGATTATCCGAGCATATAAAAGCTG
>NW_012042844.1:0-320 GCF_000956235.1 Wasmannia auropunctata
CTATGCGGCGCGGAATGGGCTTGACAAGTATGCGCGCGATAACGGCAAGATAGAAAAATTATATCCTTCTGTTATTTTTATTCAAAAGAAACTTAAAAAGAAAATTAAAAGTAAAACATACGTGTACACCACTTGTGTGATTAACAATAAGTCGCACTTATTGTTAATTGAACTGAGATATGTACACGGAAAGAACAATTTTGCTGAATCCAGATCTGAAAATAATTTTTGTTCAGTAGTCAAAATAATTTTGTGCGAAAGTCAAAATGATTGCTAGAATATTAAAACGTTTTATAGCAATGCTTAGCAGTTTTAACATT
>NW_012042845.1:0-674 GCF_000956235.1 Wasmannia auropunctata
CACAGTCGTACCACCGGAAGTGCAATTACATGCCGCGCAAAAAATTATAGAAATCGGTGTTAAAGCCGGGAAAATTGCACCTGACTATAAACTATTGGGTCATCGACAAGTTTCGAAAACTCTGAGTCCAGGAGATGCTTTATATGATGAAATTAAAAAGTGGCCCCATTGGTCACCTCAGCCATGATCCAATAGTTTCAACGTTTAAATTGTGAATGAAATACAATTTTTGAAATTTACATTCTTTTTTTCCTTTAATCTTAAATCTGGTCTTTTCTAAATATTTTCTTAAATCTGTGGTTGCCACATGTCTATATCACAGACAGATATAATTCCAAAAAGTTTAGTCGGCTGAAAATATCATGAGCCTATACTATTGCTGTCACATATGCTTCTTCGAGAATAAAATCTTTTTGAAACGACAAAGATCCAATCCCTGTAAATTTTGAATGACAAAATGAATTTAATTAGAATATGAGGTTTGATTAATAAATTAAGAAAAAAATGTATGTAAAAAGATTAAATGCTGAAGACAAAAGAGACATTGCGCTGGTATTTCTACAATAATAAAATTAACATTGATGATCAAATAAATTTGTGAAAATCATTATGTAAATATATGTACTCAATAGAAAATAATACAATAAAAAATTTAAGCAGTCCATTTTTATTCA
>NW_012042846.1:0-348 GCF_000956235.1 Wasmannia auropunctata
CATATCGAATCTAGACAGTGGTCGGATATCGCCTACAATTTCCTCGTCGGAGGCGACGGTCTCGCATACGTTGGCAGAAGTTGGGACTACGTCGGCGCCCATTCCTTCGGTTTTAACAGCAAGAGTATCGGCATTTCCTTTATTGGTACATTCAACACAGTCGTACCACCGGAAGTGCAATTACATGCCGCGCAAAAAATTATAGAAATCGGTGTTAAAGCCGGGAAAATTGCACCTGACTATAAACTATTGGGTCATCGACAAGTTTCGAAAACTCTGAGTCCAGGAGATGCTTTATATGATGAAATTAAAAAGTGGCCCCATTGGTCACCCCAGCCATGATCCAAT
>NW_012042847.1:0-319 GCF_000956235.1 Wasmannia auropunctata
TATGTCGTACAAAATGAAATTCTGTGTATTCATAAATAAGATACAATACCGCATATTGCATTCAGTGCATGTTCACTAGCAAACGGTACTAAGTCTTTCACAACTGGTCCTCCTGTATTCTTCAAACACTTTGCCATGCTCTCACCTTCTTCGATTAAAATATCAACGAAATGCTGCAGTATATTCAAATGAAATGCAGGGTTTAATATCTTTCGCCGCGAATTCCACTTGGCGCCTAAAACATGAAAGACATGCATAATCATAAGATAAACACTTTGCAGTAAGACCGTTCATATATATTACGATTAATTAAGCTTCA
>NW_012042848.1:0-364 GCF_000956235.1 Wasmannia auropunctata
AGTGTTCATTTCTATTTACAAACTTGTGTTCATTCATTTCCGCGCAGGAGTGCGTGAGTGACGGAAAGCTTAAGTTTCGTGAACGTAACACTATTATAATTTGTAAATGTGAAAATTATACATTATTAATGATCAGTAGTATCGATATTCTCAAATTTAAAAAAATTGCACTTTATATTAAATTATTTGTCGTACAAAATGAAATTCTGTGTATTTATAAATAAGATACAATACCGCATATTGCATTCAGTGCATGTTCACTAGCAAACGGTACTAAGTCTTTCACAACTGGTCCTCCTGTATTCTTCAAACACTTTGCCATGCTCTCACCTTCTTCGATTAAAATATCAACGAAATGCTGCAG
>NW_012042849.1:0-490 GCF_000956235.1 Wasmannia auropunctata
TACATATATTACATCTATATTATGTATTATATTTATAAATGAACCTGTATGATAAAAGTTCGCAAATCCGATAAACTGCTTTTCGATATTGTTGTTGGACTGCACCAAGATCCTGTATAGAGCTGCTCATGACAGTTTCTGCAAAAAAAATGCATTTATTAAAATGTTACAATAATGCTATCGTTGCACTGGTGTATCTCCGGCTGTCGCACGCTCGTGACACACGGTATTTTGGAAGAGTTAAGCGCAAAGTAATCAAGAGATGAGTTTCCCGAGAGGCGATCGAGATTCGGATGTTAAACAAATGCCATGGATTTTTGAAAGCGAACGGTTGAAACTGACGGACATCCGACCCGCTGTCATCTTTTTGCATTTCTTGTGTTCTCATTTATTATTAAAGTGTTCATTTCTATTTACAAACTTGTGTTCATTCATTTCCGCGCAGGAGTGCGTGAGTGACGAAAAGCTTAGGTTTCGTGAACGTAACACT
>NW_012042850.1:0-684 GCF_000956235.1 Wasmannia auropunctata
TCTGTCGAGTGTATATATATATATATATATATATACATATATATATATATATATATATACATGTTTAAATTGTACTTTTCTTAATTTTTCAATTTAAAATCGAAATTGACATCTTTACATTTGATTGTGCATTTTTACAATTTGATACATATAAATTTAAAAACATTAAAATATTTACTTTTAAATAAACAATTTAATAGATAACATTCAATATATAAATTGCTTATTATTAATGTAACTAATATTTTAGATATTTATTATTATTAGTATTATTACTATTTATATTATTTGTAATAAAATAATATACAATATTATTTCCTAATTGATCTCCTTTATTTTCTACAATATGTTAATATGGTAGAAAATAAAAAAAATAAAATAGGAAATGCTCATAGATCTGAATAAATTAAAAAGTAGTAGAGGACTTGATGATAAGTATTTTAAATGCTAGGAGTGACAATTTATCGAAGGATTCTGAGTTCGAATCTCGATCGACTCGGTTAATTTTTCCACCAGTCTTTACAATTATTATCTTAACACAATATACGTATACTGTTATGTACTGGCATATACATATATTACATCTATATTATGTATTATATTTATAAGTGAACCTGTATGATAAAAGTTCGCAAATCCGATAAACTGCTTTTCGATATTGTTGTTGGACTGCACCAAGATCCT
>NW_012042851.1:0-371 GCF_000956235.1 Wasmannia auropunctata
TTTTGTTCAGTTTGGTCCACTGTACTGCCCACGAGAACTGTAGCATTGAGTAGCGACACCCTGTATATCCTTTTTATTTGTGTTTCACCATTGCGCATGCGCGAAAAACGGGTCGGCTTACAATACTAGCTGATGTATTGATTTTTTCGAAGTAAACAGGACCCCTCAAATTGAAAGAAGAAGTTGGCGTGGATTGATGCGCGGCATAAAATGCAACGTATTTTTATAATTCGGAATGCTATTTCGCCCTGTATTAGGCGCGTTTGGGAAGCACGCTGTCATAAAGACTTCTTTAAGGAGACTTCCTTATGGAGGGTATGGGGCTTTCCAAACCCAGAGATCCCGTGGATGTGGAATTCCACACCTTAAAA
>NW_012042852.1:0-368 GCF_000956235.1 Wasmannia auropunctata
AGCATCTTACTTTCAGGATTTCCAAGCTTATAAGAAAGTGTGCGTTGCGCAGCCGTGCGGAAGGCAAATCCTATAAAAGTCCAGTTGCCCTTAGTATCACATCCGGCGATCCGGCGAAATAGCATTTCGAATTATAAAAATACGTTGTATTTTATGCAACGCCGCGCTGCGCATCAATCCACTCCGACTTCTTCTTGCAATGTGAGGGATCCTGCCCATTTCGAAAATCAATACATCAACTAGTATTGTAAGCCGGCCGGTTTTTCGCTCATGCGCAATGGTAAAACACAAATACAAAGGATATACAAGGTGTCTGCTACTCAATGGTACAGCGCTCGTGGGCAGGTCGAGTGGACCAAACTGAACAA
>NW_012042853.1:0-337 GCF_000956235.1 Wasmannia auropunctata
GGAAAATATGTTCGGTATATGGTTCGGGGGGTTGAAGCAAGATGGAAGAAAGTATGAATAAGATTTTAATCTTAAGAAAGAGGAAAGAAAGAGAAGGAAGGGAGAGGGAGGGGGTGATATTAGGAGAAGACTTCAATGTGAGAATTGGAGAATTGAAGGGTTTAAGTATAGATGGAGAAGAGGGAAAAAGGAGAAGCAAAGATAAAATAATTAATCACGATGGTAGGAAATTCGTAGACTGGGTACAAGAAAGTGGTTGGTATATTTTGAATGGAGCATGTGAGGGCGACTGGGAAGGGGAGTATACTTATGTAGGGGCGAGAGGGAGTTCGGTGAT
>NW_012042854.1:0-916 GCF_000956235.1 Wasmannia auropunctata
ATAAAGCATAATTCAGTTGGTTAAACTACCGATTCTCTCAATCCAGTCAAAAGAAATTCCAACAATGAGGAATAAGAGTAAATTGAAAGGAGAAAGTATATATATTGAAAATGATCTGAGCTGGGAGGAAAGGAGAACACAAAAAAAGATTAACAGATGGGTGAGAGGACAAAAAGGTAAAGGGATAGATTTAAAGGTTGGGTATGGGAGAGTGAGGGTGGGAAACGTCTGGTGGACATGGGAGGAGTTAGAGAGAGAGGAAGAGGAAAAGGAAAATAGGGGAAAAGAGAAGGAAGGGAAGGAACCAGGAGCGGGGAATGTCAGAGAGGAGTTAGAGAAGCATTTTGCGTAGGCCAAAAAGGGTATGTGGTTGGTGGGGAGAGGGAGGAAAAAGGAAAAGGGGGAGGAAAGGAATAGGGAAGAGGAAAAATAAGGTTAAGGAAAAGAAAAAAGTTAAAGGTACAAAGAAGGTGATTTCCTGGAATGTAGCAGGAGTTTATAATAAAGGGGTGGATTTTTGGAAGTATCTAGGGGAATTTGACTTTGTTAGTTTAAGTGAGACATGGGTAGAGGAGAAGAGCTGGGAAAATATGAAAGAGAGGTTGCCAGAGACACACGAGTGGATTTGTAGTTATGCGAAAAGGGTTAAGGACAGAGGAAGAGTAAAGGAAGGTTTTATTTTAGAAAGGAGGAAAAGTTGGGGGAGGAGTGAAGGTAAGTTAAAAATGGAAGAAGAAAAGGGTGTGATAAAAGCGAAAATTGAAGACGGTAAGGAGAGGTGGAAAATATGTTCGGTATATGGTTCGGGGGGTTGAAGCAAGATGGAAGAAAGTATGAATAAGATTTTAATCTTAAGAAAGAGGAAAGAAAGAGAAGGAAGGGAGAGGGAGGGGGTGATATTAGGAGAAGACTTCAA
>NW_012042855.1:0-1420 GCF_000956235.1 Wasmannia auropunctata
TTAATTAATAAAATTTAAATAACTATTCAGTGAATGTAATTTTCTGTTTAACACATACATATATATTTATTAAGTATCTCTGGTAAATATTTTGATAACACGGATATGTAGATAACGTATGTACAAATGAGGATAGTGTTCACAAATGTATATCCTATGAACAGCTTGTAAGGCTCATGGATATCCCGACCAGAAATAGACATAAAACGGATGTCCATAGGATATCCTGTGCTGTCTGGGACCTCATCATGTCCTTAGGAGGTTCCGAGAATGTCCTGAGGATATATTTACATAGGACTGAGGCGACTTGGTTAGATGGCGTGAAAGTGAGCGGTAGCGTGTGTGAGAGTGAACTTTTAGAATAAGCGAAAATAGTGATAAGAAGCGAGAAAATTGATAGGAGAAGGTGTGAAGGGGAGTGGATTAGGGTGAAGGTCAAGGGTAATTGGAGGGAAGGCAGGGTACGAAGGAGGTGAGGCGTGGGAAAGTGATTTGTGGGGGACGTGAAGTAAATAGGTTATGGCGGACAAAAAATTGGCGGGAAGCGGAAGTGTAGGCAAGATAGGTAGAGGGAAGGTAGTCGGTAAGGTAGAAAGTAGACAGAGGAAGCTAACATCGGAGGAAGGATTAAGAGTGACATTTAATGGACAGGTGGAGTTTGATAAATTAAAAAAGGAGTTGATAAAAGAGGTAGGTGAGGAATTGAAGGAATTAAAAGAGGAAAGAAAGAGATGGAAGGAGGAAATGAAGGAATATAGAAAGAGGGAAAGGGAATGGGATATAAAAAGAAGTAATTTAGAGGAAAGGATTGCAGAACTGGAAAAATGGAAGAAAGAAAAGGAAAAATGGATGGCGGAGAGGGAGGAGAAAGAAAGCGTGAGATGTGAGAGTAGAGATGGCAGAAGTGTAAGAAGTGTAAGAAGCGTAGGGTCGGTTAGTTCGGGATCAAGGGGGAGTGAGGATAGGTTAAATGTGAAAGAGGAAAGGAGAAATAATAAGAGAGGTGAAAATTAAAAGAGAAATAGAAGGGGATAGGAAGAAAAGTGCGGAGTGGATAAAAAGTTGGTTAAAGAAAAAGCTGGGGGTAGAAGGGGAGGTAGTGTTCTGTAGACAATGTGGGACGGTAATATTAGTAAAACTGGAGAGTGATGAAATAAAAAGAGAAGTGATGAGTGTTGGATTTAGTTTGCGCTCTTAATAAAGGTAGCCTTGCGTATTTGGCGCTGAAGCCTAAGCATGGTTAGCATATTATGGGATGGGTGGCGGTAGCATCTCGTCGCTATGTTCGCGCTCAGCCCTCGTGCGGTTCGACTCTCACTCTGTCTTCAGTCATTGTATAGAACAAGTATTGTCCTCGTTGTAATAAAGAAAATAAAGCATAATTCAGTTGGTTAAACTACCGATTCTCTCAATCCAGTCA
>NW_012042856.1:0-570 GCF_000956235.1 Wasmannia auropunctata
GCGCGACCGGTGTTACGAGTCCTGATTGGATACGCAAATGGCCAATCATAAGATTGATTTATCGCTATTATAAATGGCTGCCGAATAAATCAAACTTATGATTGGCCATTCGACGCCATTTTTAATATTTTCTAGTACTTTTGCGATACTGCCATAAGCCGGTCGCGCTTCTCTGATAATCTAGGACTCTAGTGCGCACTAGTGCAAGCTTCCGAATTCGCTATAAGTAACCACGAGGAACTACGAGTGTCAGGGGGCTAAATACGACTGATGTCAGAGAGGATCCTGAGAGCGGTCATGCCCGCGATTTAGCTGCGATGGCGATTGAGCTGGTTTTAGCGCCTCTGGAAAGTGGACATTGAACTACCAACTAGAGAGATCAATAAGAAGCACGTTTTCCGTCCATAGAACTTACATACATGGAAGGGGACTGCCCATAAGTTGAACAGAGAGATCCACGTCCGATATATCTCTCCTTCTTGCGATGTTGATTTTCGCAATTACGCATGCGCGGCCTGCGTGTGCACCTTTTTGTTTGGCCCAAAAGTGAGGTAGCGGGAACGACGCGCA
>NW_012042857.1:0-623 GCF_000956235.1 Wasmannia auropunctata
ACAATAATAAGATATTAGCACAAATCATCAAATTTTATATTCTTTTACGTATGAGACAATTGCTCATAAAATAAATACAGAAAAAAAACATTTAAATCAACAAGTTAAAAAAATTGCTAAGTTTTACAAAATTAAATAATATTAAAGGATAATGTAATACTAAAATAATACTTAAAATAAATTTTATATAAAAATGCATGTACTTTGTATATATTTTCTTTCCTTTTTATTTTACTATGTAAAAATGTTGCATTGTGCTATATATGTGATATGAAAATAACGGCCGTATCGGTATTGGTGATATTCGTGATATTTTATATTTATCTTCTTTGTGCACCGTATGTCAAACAAGGATAGATTTCATATACATATATATATATATATATATATGGCCGGACCGGCCGGACCTAGAGTCCCTCTAGTCAGAGTTAGAGTCCTAGATTATCAGAGAAGCGCGACCGGTGTTACGAGTCCTGATTGGATACGCAAATGGCCAATCATAAGATTGATTTATCGCTATTATAAATGGCTGCTGAATAAATCAAACTTATGATTGGCCATTCGACGCCATTTTTAATATTTCTAGTACTTTTGCGATACTGCCATAAGCCGGTCGCGCTTCT
>NW_012042858.1:0-1271 GCF_000956235.1 Wasmannia auropunctata
AATACGGTATCAAAAAGGATTAAAATAATTCAAATCGGATATAATTCACTTTAGACGGATTAATATCAGGTGATAGGAATCTATGTCAATCCAAACTTCGATGATTGCTCGTGCAAAAAAAGCAATTGGTCGATCAAAAATTTATTAATTGATATATGAATATATCATGTCAAAATTATATAGTTTAACTAATAATAAAATTTCATATATATTTTATTATTCTAAATGTAATATAGAATTAATCGAACTAATAACGAAAAAAAATTTTCGAAACCTCAAATTTGTGACAAATGTAAGGATTAATACAACATTGCAACATACGCATATTATTTCAGGACACAAATCCCAATCGAAATGGATTACTTTTTTTTAATCGGTTTTAATCGCACTTTTTCAACTTAACGGTCACCCATCCAAGCCATCGCTAAGAGACCGCCACCAACGTTGCTTGATTTCCGTGATCGGAAACTGCAGACACTTCGTGATGATCCATGACTACTCGGTATTAATGAACACATATCCGTGATAGATCAGATCAATAAAGTTATCAAAAAGATGAAAATATTTTTTTATAAAATGTTAACATACAATAACATGATAGATAGTCGAAATGACACAGTAAAATACAAATAAGTACAACACAATGTTAAATACTTGATCAAAAGAAGCAATAGCGTTTCATACAAATGTATGCAAAAAAGTTAAAACGAATTAGTGATCACAGACAAAATTGGATTTTTATTGCATTCAGTTACCGATTTAGTTTTTATTCTCAAAATCGATGAATTTCGAATTACACCGAATTATAATCAATTCAATTACTAAAAATTAGATATTATTAAAGCAGATTGAAATTGCATACGCGCCATCGCTGAATTTCGAATTAAAAATTTGAATTAAAAATTCAGATTAATGTTGGCTTTTCTAGCGGAATTGGATTCAGACGGGTTACAATCGATTTTATTGAATCAGTGTTTTTGTAAATAAAACAAACTTAGATGTTAAAAAAAATATATATACGGTTTTGGTGGATTATTTTGGATATTATATATCCATACGGTTATATTCGGATTTATTTGGATTGACAACGATATGGATTAGAATGTAATGATTTTATATTGGAAATAATTCGCAAAAGTAATACTAAAACCAATTATAATTCGTTCGGAATTAAAACCGATTACTTTTTAATCTGGGCGCGGATTGAACCGATTAAAACCGATTAAAACCGATTAAAACGGATTACGTTTTAATCGGTTTTAATCGAACAT
>NW_012042859.1:0-337 GCF_000956235.1 Wasmannia auropunctata
TGTAACTCTTTCGTGTTGTCGAAGCAGCGCCGCGTATTCAATGTTCTTCCGCGCCTGTTCCTTTTGCAACTGCCGGATCTTCTGCATTACCACTCTTAATCCATTGTTCTGATAAGGGACTATGGAGTTTCAACGCGGAGCTTCTTTCTCGTTGTAGCCATGTAGTTCACCACTTGTCGAAAGTTGATTTCGAATGAGCCCCCAAAAATGTTACGCCCGCGGTGCGTTTCCGAAAGCGATACACTCGCGGCGCGCACACTCGAAACTCTAGCGCATTCCCGCACTCGTATAGAAAACTCGGAGATATTGTAAAGAGGATTTTATTAATGGAAATACA
>NW_012042860.1:0-433 GCF_000956235.1 Wasmannia auropunctata
ATAAGAATAATAATGATAAGAGGTTATTATAAATATGTTAAGAGTTATAATATTTTTTATTATTTCTCCTTAATAATAATAAAACTTATTTTTTATTCAACTCTGTACATTATTTCTTCATAACATCTTAAAATTACTCTCTTAAAGTTGTTTCCATTCGCTTTTACATCTTATTTATTTGTGATTTATATAATAATTTCTGAACTTAATAATAAATTAATCTTTTAATGTTTATATAATAAATTTATACTTTGTATCATTCACTCATTATATTCATTACAATAATGATAATCGACGAAGAAATGTTTTAAACTTAATGATTTCTTGCACCATGAACATCTTATTCATTATATTCATTACATTAATGATAATCGACGAAGAAATGTTTTAAACATAATGACTTCTTGCACCATGAACTCTTATACACATCTCT
>NW_012042861.1:0-1549 GCF_000956235.1 Wasmannia auropunctata
AATAGCAGTACACAGTGATAATATTGCATTTGGTTCGCTCAGATCAGGCTGTATAGCCCCTGGGGGCAGAAGCCATTACACAAGAAGAAGAAGATAATATTGCATCACATCGTAATACATATAGTATTCGTATAGTAACATCTTATCCAGCAACCGCCAAATACGATACTCATCAGTCTCATCGCATACCAAATACGATATTTACCACATCTTCGTCATCTTCTGCTATCTTTGTGCAAAACAGATTTTTTTCTTGAGTAAAGAAACGCAGTTATGACTGGTAGACGACCAGATGTAATTTGGCTACATTATACTAAAATAATAAACAGTGGAAAACCAATAAAAGCCAAATGTATATATTGTATGAAAAAATGTGCCCTTTAGTTGCACGCATAAAAATGCATACAGACAAGTGTGATTCCATACATAAAGTGAATCTGTCCAATATTAAATGGACAATTGATCATAATATTGATTATAATAAATCTGATAAAGAAAATCGTAAGTATAATATAACAAATATTATGAAAATATTAATAATTATAATGAAATATAAAATAAAATAGTAACATACTATTATTTATAGTCGAGGTGTTTAAAGTTATTAGTACTATTATTATTTATTATGTTACTATATGTTATGATAGTACAAAATTATTTGATGTTAAATTATTTCATTTGCATTCAAAAGATTAGTAATATTTATATAACATATAAATTTTCAAGATAAAAAGGTTTTACATTGAAAATGTTTAATTGAATATTGAAAGTTTTAATAAAAATATACATTCTATTATTATGTATAATAAAAATTCTATATTATGTATTGTATCATTCTATATTATGTATAATAAAAATATACATTCTATTATTATGTATAATAAAAATTCTATATTATGTATTGTATCATTCTATATTATGTATAATAAAAATATACATTCTATTATTATGTATCTTTTATTATACAATAAAAAAATTTTTTTACTGTATTACTAACAAGGGACATGTCACAACTGTCCGGCACCGATTTAGTTCTCCTTAAAATAATATAAAATGTTTTTAAACACAAAAATCTAAGAGACAGGTATTTTTTTATATGTGCGGAATCTCAGGTTTAAGGGGTGAAACACCCTTTTGAAAAAAAATTGTTTTTTTCTTTCGTGGTGAATATCGTCGAAAATATAAAAAATTGAAAAAAATGTTTTAAACAAAAGTTGTACGGTTTGAAGAGTACTTTCAAGTTGTAAAGAAATTTTTTAATTTTTTATTTAACAAAATATCTCTATCACTTTAAGTTTTTTTAAATTAAAAAAATTTTTTTCTCTACCAAATTAAAGGTTATTTTTTTCCGAATTCAACCATATATGATAAAATTAAATTATAAAATTTCGAGAATTAATTATAAATGCCTCTGTATATACTATCTGTGCTCATGTGCATAGTTTTCATCAAAACAATAAGATATGTATTAATCAATGAATAACAAAATCGACATGATTGATATTCTTAACATTACAAATTATAATAAGAATAATAATGATAAGAGGTT
>NW_012042862.1:0-483 GCF_000956235.1 Wasmannia auropunctata
ACATTGGTTTTTTGAAACGGATTCTTAAAAATAGTGTTAGCCGAAACAAGCAATTCCAAAAAAAAACAGAGGTGAGTAGCAGTAAAAATAAAATTTCTACAAGAATATATATATATATATATATATATGTATTACTTATAAACAGAGTTGGTAAAAATTATATTTTTTTTAAAAAGAACAAAACATTGTGATTTTTTTGTTTAAAACATGTTATTAATGTTTTAAACATGTTTTGAACAATATTTTTAAAAAACATGTTTAAAACATATAAAATACATGATTTAAACATGTTTTAATTTTAAGTATACATAAGTCATAACTAGACATTACAAAATCAATACATCTCTCTATGTTACCGACAGATTGATAGAATGCGCCACCATAGAAGACACATTTCTAAACTACATTCCCATCTTGTAACTTATTATCTTCAGTTCTTTTGTGCCAATGCCCAATAGCAGTACACAGTGATAATATTGCATT
>NW_012042863.1:0-391 GCF_000956235.1 Wasmannia auropunctata
GTGACCAAAAAGTCGTCAAGCCATTTTGGCCTAGTTTACACCGTTAAATTAATTGATACGAGTATCAGGTTGGCGCGAACTAAGTACTTGATACGTCACTGTTTACATCGATTTATTTCGAAATAAGTTAAGATAGGTTTTTAGATTTTTCATTTCACAAAACTTCTAATTCTAATTTTAATCTTAAAGCAACTTTAACCTAATGCAGCCGTGACGTATTTAATCCGATTGAAAACGAACTAAGTATTTACAGTGCGTCAGAATCTTTTGATACGCGTACTATTTTGGTCTGATACTAGCGATTCAGGAGTATCAGACCAGACCGTACTAAGATAATTCGCGAACGTTTACACCGACCGTATCAAGCGATTTGATACGGATTTGGTACTTA
>NW_012042864.1:0-779 GCF_000956235.1 Wasmannia auropunctata
TCCTTATTTGTTTAATAAAAGCGAGTTTGACGTAATGGAAATGATAGTTATACTTACATGCTTAATAATATCTAAAAATCTTATATCTGAGAATAGTGTGCCGCGTAATGTAAATATAAAAAGAACTGGTTTGCACCACTGTCTTCTATGTTTATATTATTCGTAAAACATCAAGTAAGAACTTATCGCAAAATACTGGCCGTTCCGTACAAACATAAGCACTGAGTTGAAAAGTTGCGCGAGAGTTGCAAAACAGTATATCGGCCCTCAATTATATCTTTCATAACATATAGATATAATACAATATATATAAACAAGCGATAACATAACAAGGTAAGGCTGCGAGAAATATGCTATAAAAATCCAATATTAAAATACTGTAATGTCTTCGGGTAATAATGAAAAGCAGGATACGAAACTATAAGTTTATTATATAACTCAAACGAAAAAGCTCTACAGTAGTTATACTTATGACTGTTTAGATAAAAAGCCATGACGAAAAGACACAGGAAGGAACGCGCGCGCCCTCACGCTCTAGTAACTAAATTAACCTTAATACTCGAAATAACTAGCCCATAACACTACATTCCTCCCCGGCAAAAATAGAAAATACTTGAAATACTGAATACATTTTTATATATCTAAACTGCTTACAAATTAAGTCTTTTAATCTGCTTAATTTTTCTTTTAGGCCTACTACTAATGTCAGTCTTTTCTTTCTTCTGACTTTCATCTTCATTACACTCCTTCTCTTGTTCACGTACGGTCTCAATTTCCTT
>NW_012042865.1:0-643 GCF_000956235.1 Wasmannia auropunctata
TCACCTGACGTAAACATTTCATTCATATAAAAGTTCTGTAGCTCATGTACAAAATAAGTAGCTCGCCCCCTTCGGATTACAGGAACAAATAATACAAGACCTTTTGAGCTACGATTGAAAGCGTAGAAAAAGGTTTATCGTTCCAACTGCAATTTATGACAATTTGCACGCTTAGCTAAGGCAAAGACAGCAAAAATTGCGTTTAGCAGTAAGTGCTGGATTCTGCAACAGATGGCACTTTAATAAGTTAAATAAGGACATTGCACGTGTTTGAGTGAGACAAAAGATATTATATGAAATTCATTTAGAGATACCACTGATACCGAAGAGTCTGTTTTATCGACCTCGTGCAAATTTTTTCGACCTTCCAGCATCGCCTTAAGAAGATGCTGAAAGGTCAGCCAAATTTGTACAAGATCGATAAAGCAGACTCTTCAGTGTTAGTAGTATCTCTAAATGAACTTCTTACAATATCTTCTGGTCTCACTCAAACACGCAGAATGTCCTTATCTAACTTATTGAAGTGCCATCTCTTGGAAAATCCGGCACTTACTGACAGACGCAATTTTTGCTGTCTTTACTTTAGCCGAGCGTACGAATTACCATAAATTGCATTCTAAGTAATAATTGTTTTTCTACGCTT
>NW_012042866.1:0-484 GCF_000956235.1 Wasmannia auropunctata
ATGACAATGCTTCTTTTATCATCAGACCCTGAACTCTCTTCTTTACGAAAGAATAAGTCCAACGAAAAAAAGTTAGATGATAATATATTAGAATATTTAATTATTACTGATAACGATCATGAAAGTTTCTTAGAATCGGTGTCAACAGATTTAGATACAGATGTAACATCATCTGAATCAGAAAGTATGTGATATTAATTATAATAATTTATTTTTCTGTAATATATTTAACGCATTATAATATTGTAAACATTTATTTCAAACTAAAAAATACGTTTTTTTATATATTTTTATATATTCTAAATAATTGATGTTTGTCGCGGAATCGCCGAAGTACCATCGCGACAAAAAAAATATGAGTCATCCGGCGACAGCTTCGCTGATCACTTGATCGTTAGGCCCAATTTGGCTTGTCATGATCACGTAACGATCATGACCATGCGGCGCTGCGAACGTTCCCATTAGTCATGAGTCTTTCTGTTGT
>NW_012042867.1:0-555 GCF_000956235.1 Wasmannia auropunctata
AACTTTCACGACATTTCGCTGAATGGGATAAAAGAACAGTAAACGAGGACAAATGCTAAAGTTGATGAAACTACCACAAGCTATATTTTGGTTATATTATATGTTGCGATGGAATAGTTATATTGTTAGAAAAAAATTATAACAATTTAAAGATAAAAAATATTATATAATTTGTTGTGCCCGGGGGTTGAGGGGCACAAGAGGATCCGACTCCGGGGGGAACGGGACTTCACTTTATTATGAAATAACTCCGACACTCGATTTAAACTTTTAAGATAATATATTTTCTTCAACTCACCTTACTACACAGACTTGATTTCTTTAAGCACCTTTACCTTATTTAATATAAGTAGATTAACTTTTACCGACACAAACGTCGGGATCGATCGTGACAAGACGGACGTAAAAGATTGACCTCCCGCGGCTTATCGTTGCGCGTACTTATTCTCTGCGCGTTGCCGCGTTAGCGCTCAGCATTTCGGTAATTGCTATTGCGCGACTGTTCTCGGTACGCCGCGGTTAACATCCTTTCATTTATTGTAGTTTTGAATATAA
>NW_012042868.1:0-566 GCF_000956235.1 Wasmannia auropunctata
GTTTTAAAACAATAAATTTAATTTACCTTTTTATATTTCTATAGAAATAAATAATATAAACAAAACTTGCTATATAAGGATACAAATTAGTTTAGAGTTTCAAGTTTTAATATTTATTATTATATATGTATATATATAATAATTATCAAACAATATAAATTTAAAATCTAATTATAAACTCGTTTAGTATTACAAAAAAGTAACGAAATTATAATGAATCGTTATTTTCAAATAACGGTATCGTGTTATTTTTTGAAGATAACGTTCCCAATCCTGCATATAATATAATTATTATCAAAACATCTTTATATAATTATTATTAACATCTTTCAGACACGCATAGACACAAAATAATTTTTTTTAAAGTCTGCAATATAGTAATTATTACATTTAAATCTTTGTTCGCATATATAGAAAACTTTCACGACATTTCGCTGAATGGGATAAAAGAACAGTAAACGAGGACAAATGCTAAAGTTGATGAAACTACCACAAGCTATATTTTGGTTATATTATATGTTGCGATGGAATAGTTATATTGTTAGAAAAAAATTATAACAATTTAA
>NW_012042869.1:0-567 GCF_000956235.1 Wasmannia auropunctata
TTTGTATATACTTTTATTTTCTTATTTTTACGTTTTTAATTTATCTTTTAAAAAATGTTTGTGCTCTATATTTCTTTGTACTCTTATACGTAGTTTACAATAGACAATAGCAGTAGGCTGTAAGCCATAAACCGTAAAAATTCGATCAATTACAATCAAATGCAAAGAGAATAATTGACTGTGGTTGATCAATTTCTCACGGATTATGATTTACAGCTTTCTGCTACTGCCTATTGTAAACGACGTAGTAGACATTCCCGTAGTCACTGCCAGTATTAAAAAACTATAATTCACATTACGTATACATATAGATTTTTAGTACTAATAGTGAATATTGGAATGCACTGTTAATAATGTTTTAAAACAATAAATTTAATTTACCTTTTTATAGAACTTTTATAGAACTTTTTATAGAAATACCTTTTTATAGTTTTAAAACAATAAATTTAATTTACCTTTTTATATTTCTATAGAAATAAATAATATAAACAAAACTTGCTATATAAGGATACAAATTAGTTTAGAGTTTCAAGTTTTAATATTTATTATTATATATGTATATATATA
>NW_012042870.1:0-385 GCF_000956235.1 Wasmannia auropunctata
CTTCCGATCTTTACATTTTATTTTTGTTTCATTGCATTTTATTTTTTATTTTATTTGTTTCATTCTTTATTTGTTTATTTATTTGATTTTATTTATTTTACTTATATTATTCCTTAGTTTTTTATTTATTTTGTTGTGTTGTATTTTATTATATTTTTTGTTTAATTTGATTCATATTTTATCCTTATTGTTTAAATATCAAAATTTAAAAAATTATTTTTTAGTCATGATTATTGCTACATTCCTATGAACCTGTTATTCACACAAATACAAATTATTTATTGTATTTTGTCTGTTCTACTTTATTACATTTTAATATTTATTTTTTATTTATTTTATTACATTTTATTTTTGTTTCATTGCATTTTATTTTTTATTTTATTTG
>NW_012042871.1:0-762 GCF_000956235.1 Wasmannia auropunctata
TTAGTTGGAAAAATTGAAAATTCCATATTGCGTAAGCTTTCATTTAACAGTTGAAAGCCTTCTAATATATAAATCCAATTTTGTAAAACTTGAGAATATTTTCAATCATTACGTTTTTTTTAAAATGAACTCCATAGTTTTGATAACATCAATGTCATCAATCGTATTAATTCACAATTGCACATGTTTATCCAATTTTATACTACCGTTTACGCTGTCAAACGTAATTATTGAGAATAGGGGAGCCACCTCCGATGACCTTGACATATGTTGTCAAGGTCATAACCCTGAGTGACTATCAAGAGGTTTTAATTGGCGGTCATTCTTTGTTAAAAAGTTATTAACAAAAAAGTAACAAAAAAATAATACTAATGGGGGGTTGGGGGGGCAAAGCCCCTCCCTTTAGGTAGTATGGGCGCAGGCGGGGAGGGGGGTGCAGGGCGGAGGGGCCCCCGCCTATCACTATAGCTATTATCTATTGCAGAAACAGAAAATATATGCTTTAATGCTTCTACTTGTTTAGTAAAGCGAAGACTTAAGGATGTTTGGTACCTACAATAGAATAGTTTGAGTAATAAGGATTGTGCAGAATGTTATTATTTATTCAGAACTAGAGCGCAGAAATGCTTCTGTTGCTTTTTTCCTGAGAATTTTTGAATTCTATGGCCAAATCTAACCAAAAAATTCAAATTAAAATCCTTATAACTTTGGATTGCTTCAGTGAATCGACTCCAGCTTTTGTCTTAAGTCTTTCAACATATA
>NW_012042872.1:0-348 GCF_000956235.1 Wasmannia auropunctata
CCACAACTGTTTTTATTATAAAAATCCTCGTTTGTGTTTCAAAAAAGAGAACAATTCTGAATATATTTATTAAGTCAAATCTCTCTACATGTAATAGTTTCTCTGTATTTTAGTTTTGTTTTTGAAATAATAATTAACCTAATTTATTTCTATATTTTAAATAAAAGTTTTATTTGACAAAATACGTGTTTACAATCACTTTTAAATGTTAAAATTATGTATTAAAATTAAATACATGTTAAGGCGATGCCGGAAGGTCCGAAAAATTTGCACGAGGTCGATAAAACAGTCTGTTCAATTTCAATGGTACCTTTAAATGAATTTCTTATAATATCTTCTGTCTCAGTC
>NW_012042873.1:0-892 GCF_000956235.1 Wasmannia auropunctata
CAGTCGTTGTAGTCTTTTATTTACTCGGTTTCTGTTTCGGTATTAATTACACAATTAATATATAATTATTAATATAACGGCTGCGTTCAGCAAAAAAAGCAGCTTTATAATTGTTATAAAATTCTTAAATATGATTGGTTTCTATACATTTACATCAAGGAAAGAACAAAGAGCAAGATGAATCGTATATTGCAAAGCTGTTTTTCTGGTGAATGAACGCAGTTATTTGTAAATATAATGCACGTTTTACATTACATCAAACGAATGAGAAAAAATGTTAACGTATTAAGATTCAAGTGATTTTAAAATTTCTACATTAATTTAGATAAAAACGAAAATGAGGAAATTCCTTTAGTCTTGACATTTATGTTGCCAAGGTCATGACTTTGACGAAGTTTTACCGTTGGCCGTTCTTTATTAAAAAGTTATCAATAAAATTAGTTTAGTTATAGCAGAGAATAGTTTATGATTTAAAATGTATACTTACATATTCTCTATTTTAATTAATTCATTTATAAATTAAAGTAGAAAATATGTAATAAATGTTAAACTATAACTAAACTAATTTTGTTAATAATTTTTTAATAAAGAATGACCAACGATTAAAATTTCGTGAAGGTCTCTCAGAGTTATGTAGAACGTAAAGGTAAATGTCATTGGAGAAAGTCCCTTCATCTTTCTTCATTTTTACCATTAATGTAGCTAGAATAATTTGCAGATGAGTTGTGACGAAAATTCTGATGAGGATCTCTGCGACTATCAAGTCGTAGAGTTCATTACTCGAGGACGTCCAGGTACCAGAAAAATAGATCTTGTTCCAACAAAGTGGATTGAATACGACATAAAGAAAGGGAAGCTTATGACAAAATTTATGCCACCTCCATATGAGAAA
>NW_012042874.1:0-567 GCF_000956235.1 Wasmannia auropunctata
CTATATATGTATACTATATATGTATACTATATATGTTATACATTATATATATGTTATATTGACAAGAAACACTACGCATTATTTATTGAAAAATTATTTATCATGAGAGAAAAAACTGTACAAACTTGAATTGTTACTGTCCCGGTTCCATGACGCGCAAGATGGCGTTTGCGTTTGCGCACTAGACGAAAACGTAGTCACTCGCTTGTATGTATACATACAAGACGACGTGACGCGTTTGTTGTCGCGATCGGCCGCCCGGTTTACCGCCATTTCTCATTTCGCAATAAATCTGACTGAAGATCTAAAGGTTGAGAGATCAATTTGTTTTTCTTTAATATCGCTTTTGGGCAGCATCAATATCCACTCGAATAAAGGTAAGCATTTGTAGACGGGACACATACATCTCTAATTATTTACTTTTATAAATAACTGAACTTGTCAGATACAGTCGTTGTAGTCTTTTATTTACTCGGTTTCTGTTTCGGTATTAATTACACAATTAATATATAATTATTAATATAACGGCTGCGTTCAGTAAAAAAGCAGCTTTATAATTGTTATAAA
>NW_012042874.1:2993-3662 GCF_000956235.1 Wasmannia auropunctata
CCTTCGCACACGTGTGACACACGAAGGACCGTAGGTGAAAAAATATGAGGTTATGCAAATAGGAGATGTTTTATTGTGATCCCGTTTGAAAGTGTCGATCAGCAATTGAACATGAAATTTTCAGACTATATTTTAACTTTGATACAGTTCTGGTATACTCTATTTCCTTTTCTTTCAGGATCCCTTTTTTCAAGACAAAAATTAACGAGAACATCACGTGGAAAGAAAACGTGTGGATTGGTGTGGATTAAGGAATATATATCAATCATTAAATTCAAGCTGATCAAGATAGATCTAATATACTCCAGGTAATAAAATTGTTGTAATTTAGTTTTAAAAGCATAATTGTTATCTTTCATCATTTTGTTTTGTATTTTCAAAATGTGTTTTCAAATTTTGCATCAATGTTTTCATGTTTAATGATTTTGCTCTTGATCTTTTTTCTTCTTTTTTTACAAGTCATTTATATATGCCAATAAATTAAATAAATTTCCTTCGCACACGTGTGACACACGAAGGACCGTAGATGAAAAATATGAGGTTATGCAAATAGGAAATGTTTTTATTGTGATCCCGTTTGAAAGTGTCGATCAGCAATTGAAAATGAAATTTTCAGACTATATTTCAACTTTGATACAGTTCTGGTATACTCTATTTCCTTTTCTTTCA
>NW_012042875.1:0-632 GCF_000956235.1 Wasmannia auropunctata
GTGGATACGACTCGTCGAACGGAACGCAGTGGGATGAGATGTGGGCGCCTATACTGACTCACGCTACTTGCTTTTTACAATGTTTATTGAATTATCAAATAATTTAGCGCACAACACATTCACTCACGCACTCACGCTCTCTCGCTCGAGGTATTACGCAACCACGTGACGCGATCGCGTTTTTCGCGGCAACCGGAATCGCAAGGACACGAGATCGACTTGCGACACAACCGATGCTACGAAATTCCGTGAACACGACGCGTCTTCCAAGATCTCAGTTGGTCGTCGGTCCAACCAAGATCCGTACTAATCACGCCGAAGTTACGCGGATAAGAAATGATCGTATCGGAATCACCACTCGCGAAATTCTCGACTTCACGGGGGAATTCTTAATACAATTCGTATTCGCAATTAATTTGTAACGCGTTCGGTATAGTACTTCGTAACGCGGGACTTTACCGGCAAGAGCGCACGTCGGGGCTCTTGTTCTGTTATTCCATTAACGACACGTCCGCACAGGTCGGACGTCGCGAAGCAAAGACCCGGATCATGGCGCCTTAGCCAACGATCCGGAAACCCACCTTCGTGGTCGGGTGAGTTGTCGCGGCCAATCACGAGACGCTCTCGCGAAT
>NW_012042876.1:0-534 GCF_000956235.1 Wasmannia auropunctata
CCGCGTCTACCTTTTATGTGTTCTTCAGCATGAAGAATAGTCGCCACTTCGTTTTACCCGCCCACGAAGAAGGAAAGGTCGTCAGCAGCCATCACCAGTGGAATTCTTTGGCCCCGGTGTTCTTTAGTGTGGTCCGCTTCCTGGAATTCTCGCCCCGGAATGTGGCGGATACGACTCGTCGAACGGAACGCAGTGGGATGAGATGTGGGCGCCTATACTGACTCACGCTACTTGCTTTTTACAATGTTTATTGAATTATCAAATAATTTAGCGCACAACACATTCACTCACGCACTCACGCTCTCTCGCTCGAGGTATTACGCAACCACGTGACGCGATCGCGTTTTTCGCGGCAACCGGAATCGCAAGGACACGAGATCGACTTGCGACACAACCGATGCTACGAAATTCCGTGAACACGACGCGTCTTCCAAGATCTCAGTTGGTCGTCGGTCCAACCAAGATCCGTACTAATCACGCCGAAGTTACGCGGATAAGAAATGATCGTATCGGAATCACCACTCGCGAAATTCT
>NW_012042877.1:0-554 GCF_000956235.1 Wasmannia auropunctata
AGGTCACATTTAAGTTATTTATATATACAAATAATTTTGATTATTTTAACTTTCATATGTGTTTTTGCTAACTTATGAATATTAACTTTAGATACGAAACATAATTTTATTATTCATTATACTTTTTTAATATAATCGTTCTAAAATTGAACATTTACTTAAAGTGGCATCAATCGGGACGTTTATTTTATAAGCTAGATAATAACTCTTCTTTACACATATCTAATTTAAGTTTTATTATTAAGGTTGACACCGACTTACATGATAGTGTTAGGAATAACGCAATTAAGTATAGCTTGGCTCGATAAGACATCTCAATTTGACATTTATGAGAAGTCGCACGAAACTTGCGCGAAATACTGGTGGAGAAATCTATTGTACATAAATAACTTTTTTAGCGTCGATGATATGGTATGATCTCATTTGATTAAAATCTCATTTGATTCTGATAAATGTTATGCTTCGTCATGTATAAAATTTCTTTACTCTAAAATTTTTACTATATTTTTTCAGTGCATGATTTGGAGCTGGTATTTAGCCTGTCTCTTATACAC
>NW_012042878.1:0-555 GCF_000956235.1 Wasmannia auropunctata
TTTTTTCATTTTAACTACAAATTTATAATTCGCGCGTTTACATTTTATCTCAATTTCAATCCTGTAAAAGCGTTTTCAAATCCGTTCAGTCGTTTCGGAGTTATTACTTAGAATGCAAACGTCGGTAATTTTTACCTTCCAGCATTAATCGCCTTAATTAGCAAAATAAGAAAGTATGATATAAAGAAAGGAGGATGCCCGCAGTATAGAGGGACTTCTGCCCTGGAGATCTATGACCTTTCAAATCGGTAAATTCGTTTAGAGTATGATGAAACCTATCGGCCAATACCAAATTCAACTGTTTTATTGGCAGGGAAAATTGGGAAAATCATGTTTGAAGTTTTCCAAGTCGGGCTAATGTTGACTCTTAATTACTACTTATGATTTATCAACGATTTTATTCGTTGAAGGCTAAGTTATTTAAACGTGAAAATTGCTTTATATGGGTTTTGGGGATCGCGGAATTTAGATCTAATGTTAGATTTTCAAAATTCAAAATGGCGGTTCCAATATGGCGGATCAAAAGTAGAAAGGAGATGGATTTTTATGAAAATG
>NW_012042879.1:0-3816 GCF_000956235.1 Wasmannia auropunctata
CCTAACTTTTGGATGGTATTGTCGCGTGTGTACTATCTTAAGAATTTATCGGTAATTTTACTGTTTTGCAAGCTTATAAAAAGGTAATAATGATGGTTTTGCTTCACCCTTAAAGGGGAACACCACCGCGACGACCGGAAAAAAAAGTTATTTTCGTGAATTTTTTTTGCGATAATTAATAAGTTGTATAAATTAGTATCTTTATATATTAAAAATACATATATTTAAGATTTTATAAAAAAAATCATAAATTAATGTTAATATTTATGGCTTTCGCCTTCGATGACGTAAACTTCTATTGGAAAAAACATGGATGCACGGGCGCCCGTGATGCGTCTGAATGGTATGTCTAAAATCAAAAATTTGTTTTTCATTTGAAAGTATGTAAGTGTAGCTTTAGTTAAGCGTACGGATTTTTTGAAAAAATAATTTTTAACAAAATGGCACTTTTTCAAAAAAATAGTTTGCTATTTTGCGAAAAAAATCATTACTTTTTTAAATTATTTTTTAAAAAATAATTATCCGATTGAAAAAATCGTACGCTTAACTGAAGACAATTTTGTTGTAAACATTCTGTCCAAAATCATTCGAATAAAAATTGGCCGATCGCCCAGCTACGCCCAGCTAAAATGTGATTTCAAGAAAAACGTGTTTTACGCGGCCGGGTGTATATATCTGAACACGTGCTATTTTATTACATATTTACTATAGTTCCATTGTGAATTTCAACATAAAATTTTAGAGACATATTTTTAAGACCTCAAACATTATAAAAATGAAAAAAAATTGATTTTTAAAACTCATCACAGTGGTGTTTTCCCTTAATTGTACGAATAAAATTGCATTTATTTACAATAAATGTATGCTTATTATTATATATATTATTAATTATTATAAATTATTATAAATATATATTATTAAAGCTTAGTATTTTAAGCCTATATAAACACATAGGAGGAGGGAGTTATTATTTTAAAATACTTTATATAAGTTTAAGTAAAAGCATTAATATAAATTAAAATTTTTATTAATGTAATAGAAGTAACAAAAAAGAAAAGTAATTAAAAAAACAAAAAATAATAATAAGGGCTATTAAAAATCAACGCGTTATGCGTAAATTATACATTATAATTATTTACATAAGTTCTCTAGAATAAATCAAATATATTACAATAAAGGTTAACTTACTATGAGAGCTAACACGGATGTCGGTGTGTAATAGTTTTTCACAATATTTATAATTTTATAATTATAATTCATAATATTTATAATTTTCAGCCACACGCGAACTGCGTGCTGCATAATCGTTGGACTTGAAACATAGTTTATTACATGAGGCCGGAATTTACTCGTAACAATTAAATTGACTAGCAATTTAACACGCATCTATATATACGGTCTCCTTTTCCCCGAATATGTGAAGGAAAATTATTGCGAAAAAATATCACTTCATGTTCCCAGCCGGGAGTCGAACCCGGATCTCCCAGTTTGCCGGACACCCTTTAGACTACCGAGGCATGTGATAACATTCATCGCAACAATGCTAATTGTAAGTATAAACAGTCTAATGCGGTTTTTCAGGCGACGTAAATTCAAATAATTATTTACATGAGCTTTCTAGAATATATGCTCTTTTAGATATATTATTTTATGTAAAAATGTAACAAGTGAGTGTGTAAAGTGAACTGTCAACAGATGAAATTAGGATTCCAAAAGGGCAGTTTGTGTTGGTTTGTGAACCTTAGAGAGATAAACTCTCAGTAATGTATCGTATTACCTACAAATCAATAACTTATAAGATGCATTTGAAATAATGTAATATTGAGAGGAAGATAGATTATTAAGAAATAAACAGAAATTTAAGGAAATTATAGAGATTTAAAAGCCTCAGAAAGATGTGGAAGAAGAAAAAGCAGAAAAATATTGTTTATAAAAAATATCATCGTCATAAAATTGACGTCAATTTAAAATTTTTCTACTAGCATCTTATCTGTCGGATTTCATTTTTATTAAACTTATTTTAGACTAGCCAATCCATTTTTTTTTGTTAATTCTGAGTTGTTAGTTGAACACAAAAAAGTAGTTACAACTCCTAGTTTAAAAAAAAAAAATTAGAAATGTAGATTCGATAATTACACGAGAAATATTGCGTATAAGGTTGAAAATTTGCGTTTAATGAAAATTAATAAGTCTATACATTATCATTTATTTATATAGTTTTTATATAGTTTAGTTATATAGTTTTAATAATTCCATATGTAATTTATTCATGTTGTTTGATTTCCATATTAAACCGTGATGCAGTAAATTGAAATTAAAATTAAGTTTTATACATATACATATTAATATAATCTAATATGATATTCTTATTTCACAAAAATTATTAATAATAATACATAATAACATATGTAATAAATTTAGAATTCATCAAGAATATAATATTTTTAGTTCACATAAGAGCGCGATTTATTTCGTCGTGATTCGATAATAAAGTGTACACCATCTTTTGCCGAAAGAATAGGAGATCTTTTGTCCAAAACAAGTGGGATCTGAGTTTTGAAGTGGAGTTTGAAACAGTATTTCGACAGAAGACTCACGAGTCCAACCTTTGTTTGCATGTAGCCGAATCGCGTACCTGAAAATTAATGATTATAATGAATAAGATACTTATAAAACAATTTTATAATAACTTATTCTGTACTTAAATAGAACTTTATAATAACTTATTCTGATGCTTGACTTAAATAAAATTTTAAGAATATTTTTCATATTAAAACAAAAAAAATTATGCAATACAAAATTAACAACTTACTAATTATAAAATATTGTAGAGAGGAAAAGAAAATAAGAGAGAAAGAAAAAGAGAGAGAAAAAGAGAGAGAAAGAGAGAGAGAAATGATGCTTAAAATAACACTTCAAAATTAAATGTAATTCGTTAAATAAAATACTTCCTTTTTCAAAAATTTCTTTATAAAACATTTATGCAATTGTTGTAACAGTTATAGGAGCAATTGTTACAATAATAATAATCCGAAGGAAGTATTTTGAAAATGTCTGCACTTTTTTTATTAATATTATTATTATTATCATATTAATTAATTAACAGATAATATATATTTATTGCTATAAACAGAATATATTTTTGTATGTCTAATTAAAAAAGGTTTTGAAGTGTATCAAAAACGTAAATGATAATCTAACAATAAGTGTAATTATAAAAAATACTAAAAATAAATGACAATTAAAATAGTTTAAACAATAGGTTAATACAAAGTGTCTCAGGATCTAACGGTCAAACGGAGAGCATATTCTACAAGTGAAATTAAGAAAAAAGTATTATAAGACATATAAAATATAGTTGTAAATAATTTATAAGGTTATATATGTATAAAAATTAAAACGGAGCATGGAGTAGATACAATGCATTTTCCATGACGCAGAATTTGAAAATGTATATTTCGTGTATGGAAACGTGTTTAATTTTTGTATATTATTTCTACATAATATTTACTACCTTTATACGATTTAATATGAATTGGATCATGTGTATAATTTTGCAACAAAACATTTATGATCAAATAATAAATTCATGTAACATTTTTTTCTTATTTCCGCTTGTAGAATATATTTCCGCAGTTTTATCGTCAAGTCTTATGACATTCTGTATAAATGTATAAATGGCCTAATTCAATCTCTACCAATGCAGCTTCGTGGGCCTTCCCCGAATGGCAAATAAGCATAAGGATGCCTTTCTGCTACTTTGTCTGCGTTAAATCGTTCAGGATCAAATTTATCTGGATCTGGATATATTGATGG
>NW_012042880.1:0-392 GCF_000956235.1 Wasmannia auropunctata
CACGCACGCACAATAATGCGCAAAACTCCGATCCGAGCAACCTTCTTTCGTGGTGCACATTGAATGCGGGCGGTACTTGATCAAAATCTTGCAAAAAACAGGGTCTCTTTGGAACCTGATAACTCAGCTCCTAGGCAAGCTAGAACAATTTTCTTTATGCCATTTTAAAGGGAATGTTTTCGGCTTCAAAACTAATGTAGAGACGTTTCTCGCCTCGTTGCTGCTTTGCCCATGAAAGGCTGCAATATCATAACATTTTTAAGACTCAAACACTCTCTGCTTTTGGTTTTTGTGAAAAAAACAGTTTATTGGGACGAAAAATCTCACTTAGGCCATTTTAAAGTAGAGGCCTTACCCTTCAAAACGCGCTAAGGAACAATGTCCTGCGATTC
>NW_012042881.1:0-406 GCF_000956235.1 Wasmannia auropunctata
CACACCACCACCACCACACACACACACACACAATAATGCGCAAACTCCGATCGAGCAACCTTCTTTCGTGGTGCACATTGAATGCGGGCAGTACTTGATCAAAATCTTGCAAAAAACAGGGTCTACTTTGGAACCTGATAACTCAGCTCCTAGGCAAGCTAAAACAATTTTCTTTATGCCATTTTAAAGGGAATGTTTTCGGCTTCAAAACTAATGTAGTGACGTTTCTCGCCTCGTTGTTGCTCTGCCCATGAAAGGCTGCAATGTCATAACATTTTTAAGACTCAAACACTCTCTGCTTTTGGTTTTTGTGAAAAAAACAGTTTATTGGGACGAAAAATCTCACTTAGGCCATTTTAAAGTAGAGGCCTTACCCTTCAAAACGCGCTAAGGAACAATGTCCTGA
>NW_012042882.1:0-421 GCF_000956235.1 Wasmannia auropunctata
CACACACACACACACACACACACACACCACCACCACCACACACACACACACACACACACACACACACACAATAATGCGCAAACTCCGATCGAGCAACCTTCTTTCGTGGTGCACATTGAATGCGGGCGGTACTTGATCAAAATCTTGCAAAAAACAGGGTCTACTTTGGAACCTGATAACTCAGCTCCTAGGCAAGCTAGAACAATTTTCTTTATGCCATTTTAAAGGGAATGTTTTCGGCTTCAAAACTAATGTAGTGACGTTTCTCGCCTCGTTGTTGCTTTGCCCATGAAAGGCTGCAATGTCATAACATTTTTAAGACTCAAACACTCTCTGCTTTTGGTTTTTGTGAAAGAAACAGTTTATTGGGACGAAAAATCTCACTTAGGCCATTTTAAAGTAGAGGCCTTACCCTTCAAAA
>NW_012042883.1:0-306 GCF_000956235.1 Wasmannia auropunctata
TCGCATTTATTAATTTGTGTATTATTTTGTGTATTATTCGTTTAGGCATATTGTTAATAAAGAGTCTAATTGTTTCTTGTTCTAAATTATTCTATTCCTCTTGCGGCGGAGTGCTGCTAAAGTTTGAGCATTATGTTTCCTTTTCGTTTTAACACATTCCATACATGGTCTATAGGATTCATATCTGGACTCAGCTGATCACAAGAAAAAATAGTTCGTTTTGTAACACTTTTTTTAAAACACTATAACTTTGTCAAAAAAATAGTAAAAAAGTGATCAAAAAATGGATTTGTTAGGAAATCAATA
>NW_012042884.1:0-357 GCF_000956235.1 Wasmannia auropunctata
TTATCCGAATCGCTTATTTTCGTAATAGCTGCACTGCCATCTTTAAATATCGCTAATATTTTCGAATTTTTATTTATTTCGTTAGGATGCGGTTTATTGTATCTTTTGAATTCTTTCCCTTCCAGAATTAAGCTCTTATTTGAAAAAGTGAAGTTATTTTTCGTGAGAAAATCGATCTCTAAAATTCCCTGATGTTTAACCGGTGAGCAATTATCCAATACGTGAAAAACCAAATTATTGTAGTATTATACTTAGAACTATAAGTAGCAGCGGAAAGAATATTCAAGGCTTTTTGGACACAGTAAAGCATCTGAATGAACAGTTCAACCGTTTAGTAACTTAGCACAAGCCAATGAG
>NW_012042885.1:0-664 GCF_000956235.1 Wasmannia auropunctata
AAATAATCTAGAATTTTATTAAAATTTAAGTCCAATATGTGCTTTCTTTTCAAAAATTTACTTTTTGCATTATCACACTCTAATTCTATTATTGTTATCCACATTTATAATTTGTTATTTTTTTGAAAGGATACTTTAGGAGGTTTAAATTGATTTCTTAAACATTGTTAAACATATTCGTAAATTAATTACAATTCAATTTTTTGCGCATGATTTTATTTAGCAGTCAAGAAAAAAGAAGAAAGAAAACTTATAAAAATTTAATTATTTATTTGCATGACAGCTATGAATACACCGCGATCCTTGGATTTGAACCTCATATGAATTTTTTCGTTATGACCATCTCACATAAACTGGCCTCACATGATTTCCCAAACTTGTGATCTGATTGTTTTAGAAATTGTGACTCCGGGAAAACGCGTTTCATTGTGAAAACGATGATGACTAGGCGGAACGCACTGGTTCATTCCCGCTTCGATCTGCACCTCCAAGGAAATTTTCCTTTTGGCTACTAGTCCGTTTAACGATTTGTTTGCCGACGAGATGTCGCGTTGAAACGCTTTTTTTCCGGGATAATGATTTTCCCTGCCTATCATTGAGGATCGAATGATGTGATCTTTGGTGAAACGAACGACGAAATTATGATTGATGCGAATTTTTATGA
>NW_012042886.1:0-312 GCF_000956235.1 Wasmannia auropunctata
TTATACACTGCTCAAAAAAATTATGGCATAGAAAAATTTTGAGCAAAAATTGGTCAACTTTGGTTAACGGTAACTCCGCGAAAAATCATCGTAAAATGATGAACTTTTTTTCAAATGAAAGCTTGAAATCTCTACTTTAAGATACTGTGAGTCGATTTTTAATTTAATGCACCCCTGTTGCTGTAAACTCTTAAATCTGAGAGCATGTTTGCCACACTAAAAATTGCAAAGTTTGAACGAGTGCACGGACTTGCTAAAATTTTTCCCGGGGATGCGGTTTCCAGCGTCATAACTGAGTCGACAAGGCACACA
>NW_012042887.1:0-6890 GCF_000956235.1 Wasmannia auropunctata
TGAATTTATTGATTTACTGTATCGAATGATCAGTATATTATTACTTATCCGTTTTATTACTTATAAGGCACTATTTTTCTTCATCCTTCCTCTGTCGGTCCTTGATTTTTTACATGGTGGAATGTAAATATAGTGGATGCTCACATTAACAACTTGACAATCTCAAGGACATCAAAGATGCCGACACGAAGTGGATCTACTGGTTACACTGTGGTGTGACGTTGTTTCAAAAGTCGTGAGAGCTAAAATTATATAAGATTCATTCACAATCCAGTCCAACTAGTCGCTACATGGACACTGATCGCTACATGGACACTGATAAATCAATATGCTAATCTACGTCTTTTATGTGCTTAGTGTAGCGGTATTTGGATTATCCTCAGCCGCAGAAACTACTGTTCGTAAGTGTTCTTTAATAATTATTTTTATTTTCATTTTAACCGTTTTAAATGTGCCGCGGCTCATTATAAAAATCGAATCGATAAGCGGTGTGTGATCACGTTTCCCTTCATACCGGAAAAACATCAACATGATGTGATAGCGTTATTTTCTTATAGGGTTTAGCGAGTTAAGGAGGGGATTTCCGGCCCCGCGCGTAATTGATCATTATAGTGGGCAAAATGTCTACTCAGGTAAAAGAAAATTTTGTGCCAAGTTTCATTTCAAAAGACCCACACAATTTCGAAATATCACAAGAGACGTGATTTATCATTAATATTTTTTTCTCCGCTAAATTTAAATTAATATTTACAAAAAAATTCATGATTACAAAGGCTAGCCATATTCATAAGTTTGAATTTTGTTGTCGTTCAGTGCTGAAAATTATGGTTTTAAAAAAATCCAGAATATTTTCAGACGCATTTTTTCTAGATCTAAAAAATTGATTACTTTTAAAATTTTTAAGCAGGTTTTTTAAGATGCTTAATCGTTGAAGATCGATTTAATAGTGATCTCACTATTCCGGCTTCGGTTTGTGACTGCGTTACAAGCACGAAATTAATTTGGTGCGCTGCAGTTTAAAATGATTGAAATATGGAATTAAGATTTACATAGAAATATTATTAGGTGCCAAGATCCAGCTTCCTTTTAAGGTGCTCTCATTTGAATTGTTTATCACTTACGCAATCTATATCCTAATTATTGTTTATCATGTTTGTTGTATGCATGATATAGTTAGAAATTGATCTTTGTTTTTAAAAAATGGAATAACTGTTAAAATCAGTTAAATTGATTTTCCGATTGAGAAAAAAATTAAAACCTCGCAGTTTAAACTACGCAAACTATATAACATTAAAGTTTTATACTATTGTTTGCAGATAAAAGATCGGAGGTAAGTAATTATATTTAGAAATAATTTAATATATGTCAACCGGATACATTTAAGACCAAAAAATAATTTAAAAAAAACGATTTTTATTTTTTTGTCACGTTCCACCAAATCAAAAATCTAAAAAAAAAATCAAATATAATAATATGTTATAAGACTTATCTACTGAATTATTTTAAAAGTGGCCAATTTTTTAGATCTAGAGAAAATGCGATTTAAAATATTTTGGATTTAAAAAAAAACAAAATTTTCAGCTTAGAATAATAACAAAATTCAAACTTATGTATATGTATTTGTATAGCTTTGGTAATCATGAATTTTGTTGTAAAGATTAATTTAAATTTAGCGGAGAAAAAAAATATTAATGAAAAATCACATCTCTTGTGATATTTCGAAATTGTATGGGTCTTTTGAAATAAAACTTGGCATAAAAATTTCTTTTATATGAATGGACATTTTGCCCACTATGACGATCAATTACGCGCAGGGCCGGAAATCCCCTCCTTAACCCGCAAAACCCTTTACAGCAACAATTGCTATTCCGTTGATGTAACATTTCATGTGCCTATGTTAATTAGTTCCAGTTTATTAATAAAATATTTTCAAACAATAACGGTATAACAATGCACTATAGACTTTGAATGAACCGTGCAACTTTTAAGCTGTTAATAATAAGTTGTTTTTTTTTTAGCTGAATTTCTCATACGGTTTAGTCCTTTTTTTCTTTCTATATTGAAAAAGAAAGAAAAAAGTAAATAAGGCAAGAATTTTATTTAGCTAAAAAGAATAGACTTTATATTATCACAATCAGTTTTTAATCTTAATGCATCCAGTGTATTTTATTCGCATTTTTTAAATACAAATAAAGAGATATTCTAATACAATATCAACATTAGTCAAACAATCAGTTACGATGAAATACCGAAATACTGTGATAATTCGTCTGTATCCGTTAATTGTTTTATATATTATGACGAAGTTATTTACGTTTAGAATTTCTAATGTTATTAGACATTCATTTTGTGACCTTCTAAGCTAATGATGTTTTCATTTGCATTTCCAAGTAGTAATTTTTAATGCGCAGGTATGAATCGCAATTATTATGAATTATAAGCAATGAATAGCAAAAATTTATTACGTTAAGAAAACAATCTTATTATATTTGCAATATAAACATAATTGATACAGTGATATTGCTATTTAATAATAACTTATACATAGTTATTTTTAAATTTTTATTTTGATTTGTTTTTTTAATTATATATTAAAACAATATTTATGCAATTTTATAACTTTATTACTAATTAATTTGATTTTATTGCTATTTCTAAGCAGTAGTCACCTGCAAGCGAGGTTCCGTTAATTATTTCGCCTGTTTAAAACATGCTGTAGAAGAAGTATGGCCACAACTTTCTGAAAAAGGTATCTTTTTCTTCAAAATATATAAATTTTTTGAGATCTTAAAACGCCAACACCGGTACAAAGCGAATCTTGGTGCTTCCTTATAATAGTAGTGTGAATCTTACAATTTTTGGTTCATATATAACACCACGTGGCCGCAAATCGCGTGCATCTTCGTAGCTCCGAACCAAGTAGTATGTAATATTACAAGCCAAAAGCAATCTAATAAATCGATGCTCAAAGTATCAAGTCCTGTGAAATCTTCCCACCCTCGCGACATCAAATAAATGCTAACTTGCATCTATACGAATCTGTAAAGAATTTATTGCAAAAAAATATCACTCATGTTCTCAGCCAGGAATCGAATCCCGGATCTCCGTTTGCCGGACGGGCGTCCAATGTTTATAGAGATGAGTGTTCATATGCCTCGGTGGTCTAAAAGCAGGAGATGCCTGCGATTTGCGGTCACGTGGTGTTATATGAACCGTAAATTGTAAGATTCATACTAATATTATGTGGAAGCACCAAGATCCGCTTTGTATCGTTGTTGACGTTTTAGGATCTCAATTATTAGTTAACATTGCACGGTCTTTCCTGATACTTAATTATAAATTTTTGTCTATATTACATATATCTTTTAAATATATAATATATGCGTCACTTTACACTCACACTTACATTGCTGTTAGCAATTACAAATGTTACAATATAAATAAACTTCCTTATAAATGATTTGGATTTTATTTACAGCAAATTTTAAAAAGTCAAAATTTCAAAATTCTAAGGTAAAAATTTTAATCGCTTTAAAGTGGACATTAATCTTGTCTTATTTATGTTGGTAGGACTTTCAGAATTTGACTTTCCAGCTTTGGATCCTTTACTTTATGAATACGGTAAAGCTGTATTTAATACAGACATCATACATGCAGAAGTTATTATATCAAATCTTACTATTATTGGTATATCAAAGACTCATTTTAATGGTGTCAGAGCGCACTTTCTTGACGACGTTTTCCGTTTAGAAATCGACACAGTAATACCGAAAATATTTTTAAAAGGTACTGCAAAACTGGATGGTACTCTAGGTATACTCAGAATTGTTGATAAAGGTATGATAAATAAATTCTTTATATAGTTTGTGCTTAAACAAAGATACACCATTTATTTTGTTGAATATATTCTCATTTGCGCTCAAAATTTGTCGTATATCGATTAAATTCTTTCTCCAAAAAATTACAATCTGCTTTTAATCTAATCGTTAATACGAGTAATAAGTAAAAATAATTATAGACATCAATTTCGTAAATTAAACGGAATTAAACATAAATAAAAAAATATTTGTATATTGTACGTTTAACTTTTTTTATGGTTCAGTGGTAGGATCAGAGATCGGGGATAAAAGTAACATTTTGAATTTAAAGTCTTATAACAGTTAAATTATAATATTTACATTTAAAAAACCTATATTTTTAGACGTAGAATTTATTTAAGTACAAAATTTTCTTACGTTCAATTTCGTAATGTAACTAGGAAAGAAATTATTACTGTTTAAACGCTATGATCGAGGAATACTTTTACAATCGTCCCAACTCCAGGGACGATTGTAGCAGTAAAGGAAGACGATTGTACTATATTATTTATAAGTAAACACTAAAGGTATGCGAATCAAGCATTTGTATGATCGAATCAAATCGAATCGAATTTTTTATAACATGTTCGAAATCGAATCGAATTGAATCTGAATCACATTTTCCCAGATTTACATTACATGATAATTTAAACGTAATAAATATAAAAATTTATGATTAACATTATTTTACGCAACAATTAAAACAAACTGAAGACTTATTTTTGATTTACACCTCATTACAAAAAATCGCGAAATTATGTGACATTTCGAACTAGAAAATAATTAATAATATGTGTATACATAAATAATTAGAATGTTTTCAAACATTTTGTTAATCTACATACATGAATACATTACGTATGTCAAAAATACTTATTTATTAGAGAAGAATATATTGATCGCACAGGAAATATAAATAAAGTAAATAAAACAGGCGATCGTTTCGATATCGAATCATTGTTGATTTGAAATTCTCGAACTATTTAATTTCGAATCTTATACAGATTCGAAAACGAACTCGAATCGAATCCATTGTGATTCGATTCGATTCAATTCGCATTCGAACTATTCGTGTACGCCTCTAGTAAATATACTTAACTATTTATTTTATGCAATACAATTTTATAGTTTCATGCAATACAATTATTTATAATCATATATGTTAATGTTATATGGATATATATAATATATATTTAATAAAATTAATTATAATAAAATTAAAAAAAACAAAATCTATATAAAAACAAAAAAAAATTCTCTTTCTTTCTAATAAGTTCAAATAACATTGAGAAAAACAAACTCAAATAAAACTAAGCAAATCCGAAGACAATTGTAACGCTACAATAACCGTCCCCAGGCATCGATGTTACAATTGTCCTCTTATAATATACTTTTTAATTCAAAGTAAAGTTTCAAAATAAATATACATATAAATAAAAATCAATTAAAATATGCAAACATCATCAACATAGATGATTACTAAAACATTTTTAGATAATACGTTATACCTTCACCATAAAAAAACAAAAATATTTTAGATTTTGTACACATAATAAAACTTACTTGAGGATTGAAAAAAGTATTTTTTGCTCCTGCATACGTGCACGTTTCGTGTGGACCGACTAGGAGGAACTAACAAACCAATGTTGGTCTGTTTAATGATTTTCGCTTCACGGCTACATACATATGCCTATTATAGTTTTACAAATATTCACGATGTTACAACTGTATCCTGTTACTTTTGTCCTCGATCTCTCCTACATGTGTACCACAATCTTTAAAAAATTATATTTTCGATAATTAAACTATTCGGCTTAACTAGCACTTATTTTAAAGGAAATTGTTTAAACTTTTACTAAAAAAATATTCTGATTATACAATAAATATAATCAGAAGATAAAAAAATTTATTTACGTAAAAATATCAGAAAATTCTTGGACTAACATTGTCTGAAAAATTTTGACTTTTTTTTGCAACACTAGTATGAAAAATCATTTTCAAGGTATTTTTACCTGCTGAACACGAATTCCATGTAAAAATTTGGCTGTCACGTCACAATTTTGAAAGAAACGATAATATTAAGGATTTATCATTTTTGGTCTCTTTAATGCTATATTTCTAAAAATCAATTTTTTAGCAATTTAAATTTTTTAAATATTATTTTCGTGTTTAGTAACCCAAAAAACACTATTACAAACAATTTCATATTTGATTTATAATTTGTTTTATTTTGTGTTTTATTTTATGTTTTATTTTTTAGATCCGCCATTTTGAATTTTTATGTTTTGATTTTTTTGATATTTAACGAATCTCCAAACCTTTAAAAATAATAAAACAATATATATGCCATTGCTCATAAAAATTCAGACACATATAAAATAACCTTAAAAGGTTAAATGCCTATCTTTATATAATCTATTGTAAAATATATTTTTTTCTATAAAATTTATAAGTATACTGTTAAATATTATATTGTTTTATAATATAGTTATTTTTAAAATAGTAATAATAATTTCAAAGACTTTTGTTATTTCATTCAAAAATATTATTAAATATGTTTATATCATTGTATTATAATTTATGTAACAGGTCCCTTTAATTTAAATATTGATGAAGTTATAACAACATGGGATATAACTGGACATATAATAAATGACACAATGATTGTGGAACATTTTCGTATGCTTCCATCAGTTAAAAAACTTGAAATATATTTTGAGTTTTTCCAAGGCAATAAAGAGATTAGTAAGTATTAAACTAATTCAGATATAAGTCCATTCTTTATTGTTTTATCCTTTATCCAATATATGTATATGTATATGTTAAATATGGAAATCGCGAGGTTTGAGAGAAAAAATGTTTTAGACAAAAGTTGTAAGGTTTCGAGGGGGACATAACACGATAACCTTGAATTGCCCTTTTATGGTGTTTTTCAAGGTCATTTAAAGATCCACTTAATTTATTTTCGACATTTATATACACTTCTCAACAAAATTAAAGCATCACTTACTCCTGTCTCTTATACACATCTCT
>NW_012042887.1:10367-10941 GCF_000956235.1 Wasmannia auropunctata
AAAATGCTTTTTTGAACATCTCGATATAATTATTTTTGACGAAGTTACACTCTCTTGAATTTTGTCTATTTTTGGAGGATAGAGTAAGTGATGCTTTAATTTTGTTGAGAAGTGTATATATATATATATATATATAATATGCATAAATTATATGTATCAATTTTTAATTTTAGATGATGTTGCTGTAAATTTTGTAAATGAATTTTGGCCGCCATTATATCGAGCGATGTTGCCTCTTACGTCCGAGGCATGGGATTCATGGTTGTCTGCTCTTTGCAATAGATTGTTCTCAAAAATGTCTTTCTCAAAATTATTTCCAAAATAAAATTTATATGTTTATTACAAATTAAGAAATATCAACAAGTACTGGTAACAAAAAAATTATATAATTAAAAAAGCAAATTTAATTATATATAATATATGGTAACTGTTCCAATGACTGCTGCTTTAAGCACATAATGACAATTGATATGCTTATTTTGAAGCTTTTTAAAATACGTAGTAAATATTATTTTTTATTATTATTTGAGTAAAAACTTCAATGTACATAAAATAAAAGCAACAAACTCGAAAA
>NW_012042887.1:16988-19651 GCF_000956235.1 Wasmannia auropunctata
CATTACCTCAAAAACAAACTGTTATACTTAACTTTTAAAAAATAAAACCCTAGTGTGAAATAGTATCATTAAATTAAAAAAAAAATTAAACCCAAGTAATACGTACAGTACAAAATTAAAAAATCTATTTTTATAAAATATTTTTTTATGTTAAAACACTTGGCGCTACTGGACCAAATAAGAAAAAACATTTAAAATACTAATAAATTTAAAATTGTATATATTAAATGAAAACAAATATTACTATTTATCATTATACGACTACTAACTCATTTACACACATACACACATATTACGCTGGTTATTTTTATGATCTCCGGAAATAATTTTTGGGGATTTTAATTATATATGATAACGTTTTTACAACGTTATATTTTTAAATTTACTAACTTATAACTTTTATCATTTAATATAATGATAAATTAATATATATGGTAACGTTTACAACGTTATATTTTTAAATTTATTAACATATAACTTTATACTAGCAGCGCCAAGTGTTTTAACATAAAAAAATATTTTATAAAAATAGATTTTTTAAATTTTGTACTGTACGTATTATTTAGGTTTAACTTTTTTTTAAATTTAAAGATACTATCTCACACTAGGGTTTTATTTTTTAAAAGTAGTATAACAGTTTGTTTTTGAGGTAATGTAGACACCTAAGACTTACACGATATTCTCTTCATATTCTCTCTGCAATTAGTACAATTTAAGGATTTTATACTTTCTTAGAAAATACATATAATTATGAGATTATAATTTGTACTTATGACTTAAGTAAGAAAACGTAATTTTTATGGTATTATAACTTGGCGTCATTTATTGATATCAAATCTTTCATATAAGTAATATACTTATGACTTGAGTTAGAAAATGTAATTTTTATGGAATTATAACTTGGCGCCATTTATACTTATAACTTTAATAAGGAAACGTAATTTTTATGGCATTATAACTTGGCGTTATTTATTGATTACTTTTAACGATACACTTTTATACTTTTATTAGTATTTTATTTTATAATGTTTTTAATTAATTACTTTTTGAAAAATGTTTTGTACTCTTATTTTAGGCTACATTATCCCGTAGGCTATATTCAATATCTAGTATTAAAAATATATAATTTATATAATATAAAATATATAGATTATATAATAGATTTATATAATAGATTTATATAATATAAAATATATAGATTTTTAATAATTAGATAAAATATTTTATATATACATATGTATATTTTATATATATATATAAAATATATATATATAAAATTAAGTTAAATAGTTATATATGTATATATAATATATATATTATATGTTATATATAATAAATATATTTTATATACATATGGGGCATTATTCTCTGTCAAGCGGGCCACCCTCTCTGTCCAAAATTCAGCTGAACCAAAAAATTTTTTCTTAGGCCAAATCATAAGTACACATGTCTATTTTTATTAGCATTCTGGCTTTTTTAAAAATTCAATATGGCGGATTCAGAATCGCGACTAGAATGGACTGTCATAAAAAAATTTTAGAACAAACTTTAATTACTAAAGCACAGAGGGCTAGAAAATTTTTCTATTTCCATAAATTAAGGTTTTGGGGGTCGCTGAATACGCAGTCATAATTATAAAACAATGGCAAATCCAATGTATCGGCCAAACTTTGCCAATCTTCAAATAACGCAAATTTTTTGCACAAGACTCACCAAACTGGAGTTTTTTGGGTCACCAATCATGGAATTTTCAGTTATTAAAACAGGATTCGGGATATTCGAATCCAATATGGCGAGTACGTAGAATATGACCAGTGCATTTCGCAACGTTCAAGTTGGAAGATTTTTTTGGTCAATCAATGTGTAGACATTGGTTTATTAGATTTTTGATTGCAAATTATCGATCTTTACTTAAAGTTCAAAACTGTTGAGCCAATATGGCAGATAAAATATGGAAATAATGGAAATTGGCATTATTTGAAGTTTGGCCGGCATATTGAATTCGCTATTGTAAATTTTATAATTATGAGTGCAGATTTGTATTCAAGGACTCCCGAAATATCCTTAATTTATGGAAATAGAAAAATTTTCTAGTCCCCTGTGCTTCAGTAATTAAAGTTTTTTCCAAAAATTTTTTGACAACAGTCCATTCTAATAGCGATTCTATTATAGATACGCCATATTGAATTTTCAAAAAGATCAGAGTGTTAATGAAAGTAGACATGTGTACCTACAATTTGAGCCCAAGAAGAAATTTTTTGGTTGAGCAGAATTTTGGACATAGGGGTTGGTCCGGTTGACACCCCAGGGTGTCTCGTATTCAATGGTACAGCGCTTGTGAGCAGATATAGTGTGGACAAAACTAAACAAAAAAGTCCTCTACCATTTTGCGATCTTTGCAGTAGTTTTCGAGATACTAATCATTTTAAAAAAAGAAAAAATATTACATTATGGTCAAATTTTTGCTTCACTATGATTCTATTGATCATAAGTTATTTGGGAAGACAATGGCATTAAACTTTTGCTGCTAATAATTTAAACAATTTATTAAAAAAATATTTTTCTGATTTGGAATAAAATATTTTTGTCTCTACTCTCTATGTCTAATCAAATACTTGGCAATTTGTATGATCTCATATTTGTTTCTGGACAACTTTTATTTG
>NW_012042888.1:0-576 GCF_000956235.1 Wasmannia auropunctata
CCGCCGGGATACAAAAATATCACGCGCTTATAAAGTTCCGGCGGAAATATCCGGCGTCAGGAAATTCACGAATTTTCCTAGCCGAGACTTCGCATAAAATTCTAAGTTTTGTCAAGCGTTTCCAGTCACGCAACTCAATCGACAGAAACGCTTACGTATAAATATCATGCCGGTCCGTTTACGTGAGAAGGCAACTCGTAAAGCGGTGGAAAGTACAATTCTATTATGCCGCTATATAAGAACGGAATCACGTGATGGAAATAGCCGTCTCGTAATATCGTTCGCAGCATGGCAATGCGGAGATATATAAAAGGGCAGAGAAGTTTTCACATATAGGTATTTATATATTTATATGGAATAAATATATATTGTAAAAAGGGAAGAGAGAGATTTATTCTAATATATTATTCATATGCTGCCGGGATTAAAGTTTGTGAACATTAATTAAAAATGTCTACTATATGTGAAATAAAATCTAATTAAGGAGAATAATTTAATATATTTTTATTATTTTGCTTATTGTTTCATAATAATAAAATATTTTTTATAATAATAAAATAAAAATAATATAAAATA
>NW_012042889.1:0-512 GCF_000956235.1 Wasmannia auropunctata
TCCATAATTATTTGATTATATAATTTATCGTGTTAAAATTAGCTGTAATTCAATATCGCGGGAAAATTTCTGTAGATATTGCGAGGCGCAGAAAAAACGTTCACAATAGAACATTTTTCGAAGCGTGAAACTGACCTGCCCAGTTTGCGTTCGGTCGTAAAACGCAAATCATTCGCGGGAGGGTAGCATTCGTTTTGGTGACGGAGGAAGGGGACGTGCCTCGCGATTATGGGAAAATCGCGATTCGGGATTACACTGTGCTACTCGTGTCACATGCGAATCCGACTGGAGCATTCAAATTTCCGGCGGAGCGTAAAAGTTTTACCAACCGACGTCATCGTTGAAAAAATTCCCCCCCCCCCGCCCGCCGGGATACAAAAATATCACGCGCTTATAAAGTTCCGGCGGAAATATCCGGCGTCAGGAAATTCACGAATTTTCCTAGCCGAGACTTCGCATAAAATTCTAAGTTTTGTCAAGCGTTTCCAGTCACGCAACTCAATCGACAGAAA
>NW_012042890.1:0-699 GCF_000956235.1 Wasmannia auropunctata
CTGCTATAAGAGCATGGGCTTTGCAGTTCGAGCAGGCCCTAAAAGTCGCTCTTTCTGGCGTCTCGGGCGGCCAGAATAACCATACTTTCGGCGGGTAGATCAAGAAAATTGCGTTTTTCTTTTCTTCGAGTGGACGACATTTTATTTCTTACGAAGGATGACAGTTTTATATACAAGATGTCTCTCACCGACTCTTGAGTTATAGTTTTCCGGAAATTCACTTCCTACACGACTTTACGCCATCGAGCAAGGGGCGTTGATATAAAACCGAAGACCAATGCTCGGTGGGCCGCCCTTGCGGAAATATCCTCTAGGAATTTTCCAATCTGGCATACCGCGTCTGAGATTATCGTTTTAGAATGACCACAATCTCGCGTATGGCGAGCAATCGAATATTAAAAGATATTGCGCGATAGATATCTGGCTTTATAAGTGCTCTGGCACGCGCTGCGCAATGTGCGTTTAAAATTAAAAGAACGCTGCGTGTTCGCATAGCGTTCAACGGTACCGCGAACCTCCGCCGCCGGAAATTCGTTTCTCGCGGAACACCCTGCCGAAGAGACATCGTTCCTCCTTAGCAAAGTCGGGCAAAGACAAACACCAATATATCCTCTAACGAAAGTCTTTCGGAGTTTGCCCGGCTAAAAGTACATACGGGCAAATTCTGTATCTGCAGCGACACGTTTTGCAGCCGAGAGA
>NW_012042891.1:0-335 GCF_000956235.1 Wasmannia auropunctata
TCTTCCTCATCTGTAGATCCTTCCGACGAAAAGTCATCCATATTTCCTCAATTTGTTGTTTTGGTATATATAAAAAAAATTTTATTGATAATCACTAATTTTACTGATGTTACTATCACAATTTGTTGTTATATTATTATTTATTGTTATTCTGTTATATTATTTATTATGTATGATAATTATAAAAAGATTATATTTTTATTGTGATAGACTTTAAGGTTATACGCTATTGAATTAAAACGCCGGGACAACTGTCTGAATACTGCTATAAGAGCATGGGCTTTGCAGTTCGAGCAGGCCCTAAAAGTCGCTCTTTCTGGCGTCTCGGGCGGCCA
>NW_012042892.1:0-986 GCF_000956235.1 Wasmannia auropunctata
AACAATGGAATTTAACTCAAATTTAGGTTAAATTTGAACTGTTTTAAATTATTTAACTCCACTGTTTTAGTTAAAAATAACTATTTATTAAATAGGAGCAGTGGCGACTTAATTAAGGTTAAATTTGACACTGTAGATTTAACAGTGTATAAGCATTAGTTACATTATTGAAATTTATTACACTATTGAAATACCTCTAATCGAACGAAACAAATTTATTTTATATCACCGTTATTGATCAAGCAGAGTGAGAGAGATATTAAGTATATGCATTCGTAAGTCCTATTAAAGTTTAATTCTGATAAGCAATTATATATTCAACAAAATATAACTCAGTTAAGTGTAAAAAAAACAAATAACGTAATAATTTGTGTACAGACTTAGTTTTAACTTTACTTACAATATGAACACTGAAAAAAGTAGTAATCTTGCAACTATAGCGAGAATTATTTAGGTACGAAAAATTAGCTAAAACGGATAAGTGATTAGTAAGCACTGCGATACCACACATGTTTTGCATTTAATCAATATAGATAACAGAGACAGAAATTATATCTGAATTATTTGTCAAATTTAGCAAAAAAGTTTCTCTATGCCGTTTAATCAGTCTAGACTCCAATCCAGACTCCAATCATAGTTAGTTATGAGACCTATATTTTCTTGTATATGTTCTTAGAATATTGCTGCTAAAAATTCTACGTATGACAGACAATTTTTTAGCAGATACAAAAAATATAATTTAAGTGTAATATTTATAATTCTAGCTGGAACAGCGAAACATTTCCCTGAGTGAAGAGTTCGTTACATAAAGGTTTATAAGAATTTGTACACGGAAAGAATAATTTTGCTGGATCCAGATTTGAAAATAATTTTTGTTCAATAATCAAAATAATTTTGTTGGAAAGTCACAATGATTGCTAGAATATCAAAACATTTTATAGCAATGCTTATAATTGTTAACTTTTCAACCAATTATTTTGATGATT
>NW_012042893.1:0-929 GCF_000956235.1 Wasmannia auropunctata
AGTTTGTAAAGAATCAATAAGTAATTTAATGAATTATGGATTTCGAAAGTAGAGACTTCAAGCTGTAAAATGCTTTTTGGATCATTCTGTTACGATCGTTTTTGACGAAGTTACACTTTTTTGAAATTTGTCTATTTTTAGCGATCAGAATAGGTGATCCTTTAATTTTGGGGAGGAGTGTATATTGTTCTGCTAACTTAATCTTTTTTTAGCAGAACATCATTAAAAAAAAACTAATAGAGCAACAAATTATTTTCAGACAAGGGTGTTACATTCGTAGTAAGGGAACGTGTCGAAGGAAAACTACTTTGTTGGGATATAATGTATATTGTATAAAACAGAATACAGAAGGCAACCATGTGCACGCGTCGGTGTCCAAGTGTGTCTACTGTCGCTCTGGCCTGAGCGTCGATGACGCCACCTGTCCGCGCCATCTCTATATTAACTATGACAAAGGGAACTTAGAGCGTGAGGTGCGGTTGGCCCGGATAAACTATTTAATTTTTACATGTTAGAGTTAGCAACAAAATCGGAAATTGTTATATTTCAATAATACGATGCTTGCAGATTGTTTTTATATCGAATTCATGTGAGCAACAAATTCTGGAAGGATCGGGCAAGGAAACTAATTGTAACGGGCAAGGCATAGTACGTAGGTTTTCTGCTACTGTTTATATTTATTTTGCGAGTAATTAAATTAAAACTAACATATTTCGTGAGCAACAAATTCTGACGTTATTTTTATGCATAATTTCGTTGTTATATATATATTGTTCTGCTAACTTAATCTTCCTTTAGCAGAACATCATTTAAAAAAATAACTAATAGAGCAACAAATTATTTTCTTTGGCAACTTTTTAGCAACAAATGAGCAACAAATAATTTCACTAGTTAGAATTGATTCTGTTCATTTTGTTCTGCTAACTTAT
>NW_012042894.1:0-348 GCF_000956235.1 Wasmannia auropunctata
CGCAAATTAAAGGTAAAAATTCATACTTTTGAACGCTGTAAGTCGCATTTGTATGCGATTTTTATTGCACTCCATGGAACTTCGCAAACTTATTGTTAGTACAAAATTTTTAGATTTGATGCATCTCCATTTGCATTCGTGTAGCTTTGTAAAGAATCAATAAGTAATTTAATGAATTATGGATTTCGAAAGTAGAGACTTCAAGCTGTAAAATGCTTTTTGGATCATTCTGTTACGATCGTTTTTGACGAAGTTACACTTTTTTGAAATTTGTCTATTTTTAGCGATCAGAATAGGTGATCCTTTAATTTTGGGGAGGAGTGTATATTGTTCTGCTAACTTAATCTA
>NW_012042895.1:0-652 GCF_000956235.1 Wasmannia auropunctata
AAATTAAGAAAATTTAATAGAAAGTTACTAGTTAGTACGCGTATCATAGAGGATCCTGAGAGCTGTCATGCCCGCGATTTTGCTGCGATGGCGATTGAGCTGGTTTCAGCGGAAAGTGGACATTGAACTACCAATTAGAGAGACCAATGAGAAGCACTGCGAAATCCTATAAATAATAAACTATACTATATATATATACGTGATATATTTTGTAGATTTATCAATATATTTGACATCATCACGGTATATTCAGTATGAGTAGAAAATATTAGTATATCATATGCTATCTGGGAAGGGTAATGCCAGAAATAATTTTTTGAATACATCGGATTCGAGATTTATTTCTTTTGTTATTATTTTAGTTTGTGTTTTACATGCAAATATGGATCCTTCGAATTTTGTTAGAGGGTAAAAAAATACAGGGGGGAAGGTCGTTTTCGGAAGTTTATCTATATTTTGTTATTTCTGTAACAATTTTTAATATTATAAATATGAATAATTATCTCTTTCGTGTGGTCTGAAAATCGTCTTTCAAACTCGAAGATGCAGGATTCTGTGTGCTTATTAGTGCTTTAGTTAATTTATTAATTAATATTAATGGCTCATTGATCCTAGTGTCATCGCTGCTTAATATAAATCATTAATATATTAT
>NW_012042896.1:0-1398 GCF_000956235.1 Wasmannia auropunctata
AGCTCGGACGAGAGCCGAGACATAACCTATGTTTTCACCCGACGATCTTATACGAGAGATAAGGCGTGTTCGGAGTGAGGATCGAGCTTGCACGAGAGGCAAGTCAGGATCAACAAATAAATAAACATATTAGCGCGAGTAACAGGCGGCGCTCTAATTCTGTTGCACCAGAGGTCCGTAGTTCGGTTTCCTGGTAGACCTAACAGATAGCCATACACTTCTGACTCGATATAGCGTCAGGGTATATACATGTGCGGGTGTATATATGTGTGTGTGGATATATGTACATTTATATGTGTGTACATGTATGGATGTGTATACGTATATACACATATGGTTATATATGATCACTACGGCTTATTTTACCTTGTTTCACCCCACACGTATCACGCTTTGCAGGTAGCCTAGTGGACGATTTGGTCTCGAGTTACGAGACTCAGGTAAGGACGAAAATCCTATATTGGCAGAGACGCAAACTGAGAGCCAGTCGACTACCATCTCAGGAGCTACGGCTCAGCCTATGGACCTAAGAGACAACCGAGATCAAGAAGAAAAACAGGAATTATTCGAGCTAGATGACGAGATTTTGCAGATCATTGGAAAAGAGCCTCCGAAATGCAATAAAGAACTTGAAATACATTCAAGTTTATCTAGTCGATGGAATCCTTGGCTACAAGAAGGCTTGAAGAAAGAAATAAGAGACGACTTACTTCTGAAGTACCCAAGAGAAGGCAATTACTCCTTGGAAGCCCCAATATTAAACCAGGAACTTACATCCCTAAATGCAAATATAGTAAGAAAGGATAAGTATTTTACATTTACACAAAATCTGGCCGGTGCAGCTCTTTCAGCCCTTGCGCCTGTTATAATGAGCTTAGTATCACGTAAGTCAGAAGAATCCAAAAAGATTCTGGAAAATGTATGGGATGCAGCTAAATTATTGGCGGAAATTCACCATTCTCAGACAGTGTCCCGCAAAGCTTGTATTTTGCCAAGTGTTTCGAAGCAGATGATAGAACATCTAACTACAAAAAAGACAGATAAATACTTATTTGGAGAAAATTTAGGAGAAAGAATTAAAGAGCTTAAGACAATTAGTAAAGTAGGACAAAAGATTAGGACGCAGCCGCAGAAATTTCCATCCAATCAGTTAAACTGGAAGGGCCCGGCTGCTGCTCAAAAGTCGGCAACGCAGATGGGCTTCAAGCAACGTCCTCAATGATCGAGGAAACTGACATCGACAAGGTTCTCGAGGAGATCGAGTTATCCAAAATCGAGTCATTATCAGTCACAAGCTCACAGACGCAAGCATTAGAATCCGGAGGCAATCAGATTCTCAAAATAGCTGGCAGATTATCTCGCTTTAAGAGAGTTTGGGAAAATATCACGTCTGACCCG
>NW_012042897.1:0-349 GCF_000956235.1 Wasmannia auropunctata
CAATGTGCGTGTATGTATGTCAAGGGTGAATATGATATTACGAACGCCCACACAATCCCATAGACCGCAAGGGCAATCTGAAGGCTCGAGAGAAAATAAAACGCAGCCTTCGCTTGATGACTTTTGTCGTTCAGTCCATATGATGGTATAGCAACAGGTTCCTTTGCACCCTTTAGATGGTGTGTGCGTGTGTGTGTGTGTGCATTAGCATTCGTGCATTCTCAGGAAATTTTATCGAGATGTTTTCATCTCACGCGTGCTGACACAGAAAAATTGGGATGTCAAACACACATAATCCATGCGAGACTTGTTTGGAAAATGTCACGGATTAACTTCGTATAGCATACAA
>NW_012042898.1:0-680 GCF_000956235.1 Wasmannia auropunctata
ATTGCATGACGGCTTAATTAGCACCTTAATTCTAATAATAATATTATGTAATATTTAAATTAAAGTTCACTACGACAAATAAACGAATAAAATGAAATTTCTAAACAGAAACAGAAAACACGTGCGTTTCTCGTGTCGGTTCCACAACTGCTAACAGATTTATTATGTTTTCGTGGACATTGCAAGTGACAAATGAATAATGCATTAAAACATCCATGTCTACAAAATGCGTCCATTTCATAGACAATTGTTTTCTTTACACATTTCTAATCGATTACAATAATAACAGATTTTGTGTGTTGAGTGATAGAATAATAACAGATAATATAATATACATGTAAGTCCGATCCTTGGAAGTCAATAAATTGTAGAAAATATACGCCTAATAATATGGCCAGGAACTATAATCTATCATAATTATTTTAATCTGATCTTTCGTATCCGAGACAGCGGATAGGAAATTCTACAGGTACTCCACAGACGTATAGAAATCATTTTTACACGACAGAACGTGGTGTAAAATGCGCTTTTTTTCCGCACTCGTAACGTTTGAAAAACGAATCTGCCATGATTATATGTTGCAGTATCTAATCTGTGTCGGCGAGAGAGAGAAAGAGAGAGAGAGAGAGAGAGAGAGAGAGAGAGAGAGAGAGAGAGAGAGAGAGAGAGAGAGAGAGACG